>NC_058086.1:192229261-192449153 GCF_014858855.1 Bufo gargarizans
CTCAAATTTATATCCGCTAAATCTGTCCTAGTGCTGTAGCTGGGCGAGTTATTTAGTGTCCGTTCAAGCACATTTCTTGTTCTGGGTTGAAATACAATTCCCAATTTAGCAATTTCATAATTTAGTGGTTTCTGCTATATCAGAGCTATTTGAAATCTATCCCTAAAAGGGTATATAATATTCAAGGTGCACATTGGGTCATTCAGAATAACTTCACACACACCCGCTACTGTGTATTTCCAAGTCTAATTCTGGCCACTAAACCCATACCTGTCACCCAGCGCCTAAATACTAGGCCTCAAATTTATATCCCGCTAAATCTGTCCTTAGTGCTGTAGCTGGGCGAGTTATTTAGTGTTCCGTTTCAAGCACATTTCTTGTTCTGGGTTGAAATACAATTCCCAATTTAGCAATTTCATAATTTAGTGGTTTCTGCTATATCAGAGCTATTTGAAATCTATCCCTAAAAGGGTATATAATATTCAAGGTGCACATTGGGTCATTCAGAATAACTTCACCCACACCCGCTACTGTGTATTTCCAAGTCTAATTCTGGCACTAAACCCATACCTGTCACCCAGCGCCTAAATACTAGGCCTCAAATTTATATCCCGCTAAATCTGTCCTTAGTGCTGTAGCTGGGCGAGTTATTTAGTGTCCGTTCAAGCACATTTCTTGTTCTGGGTTGAAATACAATTCCCAATTTAGCAATTTCATAATTTAGTGGTTTCTGCTATATCAGAGCTATTTGAAATCTATCCCTAAAAGGGTATATAATATTCAAGGTGCACATTGGGTCATTCAGAATAACTTCACACACACCCGCTACTGTGTATTTCCAAGTCTAATTCTGGCACTAAACCCATACCTGTCACCCAGCGCCTAAATACTAGGCCTCAAATTTATATCCCGCTAAATCTGTCCCTAGTGCTGTAGCTGGGCGAGTTATTTAGTGTCCGTTCAAGCACATTTCTTGTTCTGGGTTGAAATACAATTCCCAATTTAGCCAATTTCATAATTTAGTGGTTTCTGCTATATCAGAGCTATTTGAAATCTATCCCTAAAAGGGTATATAATATTCAAGGTGCACATAGGGACATTCAGAATAACTCACACACACCCGCTACTGTGTATTTCCAAGTCTAATTCTGGCACTAAACCCATACCTGTCACCCAGCGCCTAAATACTAGGCCTCAAATTTATATCCCGCTAAATCTGTCCTTAGTGCTGTAGCTGGGCGAGTTATTTAGTGTCCGTTCAAGCACATTTCTTGTTCTGGGTTGAAATACAATTCCCAATTTAGCAATTTCATAATTTAGTGGTTTCTGCTATATCAGAGCTATTTGAAATCTATCCCTAAAAGGGTATATAATATTCAAGGTGCACATTGGGTCATTCAGAATAACTTCACACACACCCGCTACTGTGTATTTCCAAGTCTAATTCTGGCACTAAACCCATACCTGTCACCCAGCGCCTAAATACTAGGCCTCAAATTTATATCCCGCTAAATCTGTCCTTAGTGCTGTAGCTGGGCGAGTTATTTAGTGTCCGTTCAAGCACATTTCTTGTTCTGGGTTTAAATACAATTCCCAATTTAGCAATTTCATAATTTAGTGGTTTCTGCTATATCAGAGCTATTTGAAATCTATCCCTAAAAGGGTATATAATATTCAAGGTGCACATTGGGTCATTCAGAATAACTTCACACACACCCGCTACTGTGTATTTCCAAGTCTAATTCTGGCACTAAACCCATACCTGTCACCCAGCGCCTAAATACTAGGCCTCAAATTTATATCCCGCTAAATCTGTCCCTAGTGCTGTAGCTGGGCGAGTTATTTAGTGTCCGTTCAAGCACATTTCTTGTTCTGGGTTGAAATACAATTCCCAATTTAGCAATTTCATAATTTAGTGGTTTCTGCTATATCAGAGCTATTTGAAATCTATCCCTAAAAGGGTATATAATATTCAAGGTGCACATTGGGTCATTCAGAATAACTTCACACACACCCGCTACTGTGTATTTCCAAGTCTAATTCTGGCACTAAACCCATACCTGTCACCCAGCGCCTAAATACTAGGCCTCAAATTTATATCCCGCTAAATCTGTCCTTAGTGCTGTAGCTGGGCGAGTTATTTAGTGTCCGTTCAAGCACATTTCTTGTTCTGGGTTGAAATACAATTCCCAATTTAGCAATTTCATAATTTAGTGGTTTCTGCTATATCAGAGCTATTTGAAATCTATCCCTAAAAGGGTATATAATATTCAAGGTGCACATTGGGTCATTCAGAATAACTTCACACACACCCGCTACTGTGTATTTCCAAGTCTAATTCTGGCACTAAACCCATACCTGTCACCCAGCGCCTAAATACTAGGCCTCAAATTTATATCCCGCTAAATCTCTCGTTACCGCTGTCCTGTTGTGGCTGGGAAAGTTATTTAGTGTCCGTCAAAGCACATTTTTTGTTCTGGGTTGAAATACAATTCCCAATTTAGCAATTTCATAATTTAGTCGTTTCTGCTATATCAGAGCTATTTGAAATCTATCCCTAAAAGGGTAGATCATATTGAAGGTGCACATAGGGTCATTCAGAATAACTTCACACACACGCTTCTGTGCATTTCCAAGTCTAATTCTGTCACTAAATCCATACCGGTCACCCAGCGCCTAAATACTAGGCCTCAAATTTATATCCCGCTGAATTTGAATACAATACATTGGGCCAAATAATATATTTGTTGTTGTGGTGAACCATAACAATGAGAAAACATCTAGTAAGGGACGCGGACGTGGACATGGTCGTGGTGGTGTTAGTGGACCCTCTGGTGCTGGGAGAGGACGTGGCCGTTCTGCCACATCCACACGTCCTAGTGTACCAACTACCTCAGGTCCCAGTAGCCGCCAGAATTTACAGCGATATATGGTGGGGCCCAATGCCGTTCTAAGGATGGTAAGGCCTGAGCAGGTACAGGCATTAGTCAATTGGGTGGCCGACAGTGGATCCAGCACGTTCACATTATCTCCCACCCAGTCTTCTGCAGAAAGCGCACAGATGGCGCCTGAAAACCAACCCCATCAGTCTGTCACATCACCCCCATGCATACCAGGGAAACTGTCTCAGCCTCAAGTTATGCAGCAGTCTCTTATGCTGTTTGAAGACTCCGCTGGCAGGGTTTCCCAAGGGCATCCACCTAGCCCTTCCCCAGCGGTGAAAGACATAGAATGCACTGACGCACAACCACTTATGTTTCCTGATGATGAGGACATGGGAATACCACCTCAGCATGTCTCTGATGATGACGAAACACAGGTGCCAACTGCTGCGTCTTTCTGCAGTGTGCAGACTGAACAGGAGGTCAGGGATCAAGACTGGGTGGAAGACGATGCAGGGGACGATGAGGTCCTAGACCCCACATGGAATGAAGGTCGTGCCACTGACTTTCACAGTTCGGAGGAAGAGGCAGTGGTGAGACCGAGCCAACAGCGTAGCAAAAGAGGGAGCAGTGGGCAAAAGCAGAACACCCGCCGCCAAGAGACTCCGCCTGCTACTGACCGCCGCCATCTGGGACCGAGCACCCCAAAGGCAGCTTCAAGGAGTTCCCTGGCATGGCACTTCTTCAAACAATGTGCTGACGACAAGACCCGAGTGGTTTGCACGCTGTGCCATCAGAGCCTGAAGCGAGGCATTAACGTTCTGAACCTGAGCACAACCTGCATGACCAGGCACCTGCATGCAAAGCATGAACTGCAGTGGAGTAAACACCTTAAAACCAAGGAAGTCACTCAGGCTCCCCCTGCTACCTCTTCTGCTGCTGCCGCCTCGGCCTATTCTGCTGCTGCCGCCTCGGCCTCTTCCTCCGCCTCTGGAGGAACGTTGGCACCTGCCGCCCAGCAAACAGGGGATGTACCACCAACACCACCACCACCACCTCCGTCACCAAGCGTCTCAACCATGTCACACGCCAGCGTTCAGCTCTCCATCTCACAAACATTTGATAGAAAGCGTAAATTCCCACCTAGCCACCCTCGATCCCTGGCCCTGAATGCCAGCATTTCTAAACTACTGGCCTATGAAATGCTGTCATTTAGGCTGGTGGACACAGACAGCTTCAAACAGCTCATGTCGCTTGCTGTCCCACAGTATGTTGTTCCCAGCCGGCACTACTTCTCCAAGAGAGCCGTGCCTTCCCTGCACAACCAAGTATCCGATAAAATCAAGTGTGCACTGCGCAACGCCATCTGTGGCAAGGTCCACCTAACCACAGATACGTGGACCAGTAAGCACGGCCAGGGACGCTATATCTCCCTAACTGCACACTGGGTAAATGTAGTGGCAGCTGGGCCCCAGGCGGAGAGCTGTTTGGCGCACGTCCTTCCGCCGCCAAGGATCGCAGGGCAACATTCTTTGCCTCCTGTTGCCACCTCCTCCTTCTCGGCTTCCTCCTCCTCTTCTTCCACCTGCTCATCCAGTCAGCCACACACCTTCACCACCAACTTCAGCACAGCCCGGGGTAAACGTCAGCAGGCCATTCTGAAACTCATATGTTTGGGGGACAGGCCCCACACCGCACAGGAGTTGTGGCGGGGTATAGAACAACAGACCGACGAGTGGTTGCTGCCGGTGAGCCTCAAGCCCGGCCTGGTGGTGTGTGATAATGGGCGAAATCTCGTTGCAGCTCTGGGACTAGCCAATTTGACGCACATCCCTTGCTTGGCGCATGTGCTGAATTTGGTGGTGCAGAAGTTCATTCACAACTACCCCGACATGTCAGAGCTGCTGCATAAAGTGCGGGCCGTCTGTTCGCGCTTCCGGCGTTCACATCCTGCTGCTGCTCGCCTGTCTGCGCTACAGCGTAACTTCGGCCTTCCCGCTCACCGCCTCATATGCGACGTGCCCACCAGGTGGAACTCCACCTTGCACATGCTGGACAGACTGTGCGAGCAGCAGCAGGCCATAGTGGAGTTTCAGCTGCAGCACGCACGGGTCAGTCGCACTACAGAACAGCACCACTTCACCACCAATGACTGGGCCTCCATGCGAGACCTGTGTGCCCTGTTGCGCTGTTTCGAGTACTCCACCAACATGGCCAGTGGCGATGACACCGTTATCAGCGTTACAATACCACTTCTATGTCTCCTTGAGAAAACACTTAGGGCGATGATGGAAGAGGAGGTGGCCCAGGAGGAGGAGGAGGAGGAGGAGGAAGAGGGGTCATTTTTAGCACTTTCAGGCCAGTCTCTTCGAAGTGACTCAGAGGGAGGTTTTTGGCAACAGCAGAGGCCAGGTACAAATGTGGCCAGCCAGGGCCCACTACTGGAGGACGAGGAGGACGAGGATGAGGAGGAGGTGGAGGAGGATGAGGATGAAGCATGGTCACAGCGGGGTGGCACCCAACGCAGCTCGGGTCCATCACTGGTGCGTGGCTGGGGGGAAAGGCAGGACGATGACGATACGCCTCCCACAGAGGACAGCTTGTCCTTATCCCTGGGCAGCCTGGCACACATGAGCGACTACATGCTGCAGTGCCTGCGCAACGACAGCAGAGTTGCCCACATTTTAACCTGTGCGGACTACTGGGTTGCCACCCTGCTGGATCCACGCTACAAAGACAATGTGCCCACCTTACTTCCTGCACTGGAGCGTGATAGGAAGATGCGCGAGTACAAGCGCACGTTGGTAGACGCGCTACTGAGAGCATTCCCAAATGTCACAGGGGAACAAGTGGAAGCCCAAGGCCAAGGCAGAGGAGGAGCAAGAGGTCGCCAAGGCAGCTGTGTCACGGCCAGCTCCTCTGAGGGCAGGGTTAGCATGGCAGAGATGTGGAAAACTTTTGTCAACACGCCACAGCTAACTGCACCACCACCTGATACGCAACGTGTTAGCAGGAGGCAACATTTCACTAACATGGTGGAACAGTACGTGTGCACACCCCTCCACGTACTGACTGATGGTTCGGCCCCATTCAACTTCTGGGTCTCTAAATTGTCCACGTGGCCAGAGCTAGCCTTTTATGCCTTGGAGGTGCTGGCCTGCCCGGCAGCCAGCGTTTTGTCTGAACGTGTATTCAGCACGGCAGGGGGCGTCATTACAGACAAACGCAGCCGCCTGTCTACAGCCAATGTGGACAAGCTGACGTTCATAAAAATGAACCAGGCATGGATCCCACAGGACCTGTCCGTCCCTTGTCCAGATTAGACATTAACTACCTCCCCATAACCATATATTATTGGACTCCAGGGCACTTCCTCATTCAATCCTATTTTTATTTTCATTTTACCATTATATTGCGAGGCTACCCAAAGTTGAATGAACCTCTCCTCTGCCTGTGTGCTAGGCCTAAATATATGCCAATGGACTGTTGCAGTGGTGGCTGACATGAAGCCTGATTCTCTGCTATGACATGCAGACTAATTCTCTGCTGACATGAAGCCAGATTGTCTGTTACGGGACCTCTCTCCTCTGCCTGGGTGCTGGGCCTAAATTTATGACAATGGACTGTTGCAGTGGTGGCTGACGTGAAGCCTGATTCTCTGCTATGACATGCAGACTGATTCTCTGCTGACATGAAGCCAGATTGTCTGTTACGGGACCTCTCTGCTCTGCCTGTGTGCTAGGCCTAAATATATGCCAATGGACTGTTGCAGTGGTGGGTGACGTGAAGCCTCATTCTCTGCTATGACATGCAGACTGATTCTCTGCTGACATGAAGCCAGATTGTCTGTTACGGGACCTCTCTCCTCTGCCTGTGTGTGTGCTGGGCCTAAATATATGCCAATGGACTGTTGCAGTGGTGGGTGACGTGAAGCCTCATTCTCTGCTATGACATGCAGACTGATTCTCTGCTGACATGAAGACAGATTCTCTGTTACGGGACCTCTCTCCTCTGCCTGGGTGCTGGGCCTAAATATATGCCAATGGACTCTTACAGTGGTGGCTGACGTGAAGCCTGATTCTCTGCTATGATATGAAGACTGATTCTCTGCTGACATGAAGCCAGATTGTCTGTTACGGGACCTCCCTCCTCTGCCTGGGTGCTGGGCCTAAATATATGCCAATGGACTGTTGCAGTGGTGGCTGACGTGAAGCCTCATTCTCTGCTATGACATGCAGACTGATTCTCTGCTGACATGAAGCCAGATTCTCTGTTACGGGACCTCTCTCCTCTGCCTGTGTGTGTGCTGGGCCTAAATATATGCCAATGGACTGTTGCAGTGGTGGCTGACGTGAAGCCTCATTCTCTGCTATGACATGCAGACTGATTCTCTGCTGACATGAAGCCAGATTCTCTGTTACGGGACCTCTCTCCTCTGCCTGTGTGTGTGCTGGGCCTAAATATATGCCAATGGACTGTTGCAGTGGTGGCTGACGTGAAGCCTCATTCTCTGCTATGACATGCAGACTAATTCTCTGCTGACATGAAGACAGATTCTCTGTTACGGGACCTCTCTCCTCTGCCTGGGTGCTGGGCCTAAATATATGCCAATGGACTGTTGCAGTGGTGGCTGACGTGAAGCCTCATTCTCTGCTATGACATGCAGACTGATTCTCTGCTGACATGAAGACAGATTCTCTGTTACGGGACCTCCCTCCTCTGCCTGGGTGCTGGGCCTAAATATATGCCAATGGACTGTTGCAGTGGTGGCTGACGTGAAGCCTCATTCTCTGCTATGACATGCAGACTGATTCTCTGCTGACATGAAGACAGATTCTCTGTTACGGGACCTCTCTCCTCTGCCTGTGTGTGTGCTGGGCCTAAATATATGCCAATGGACTCTTACAGTGGTGGCTGACGTGAAGCCTGATTCTCTGCTATGATATGAAGACTGATTCTCTGCTGACATGAAGCCAGATTGTCTGTTACGGGACCTCCCTCCTCTGCCTGGGTGCTGGGCCTAAATATATGCCAATGGACTGTTGCAGTGGTGGCTGACGTGAAGCCTCATTCTCTGCTATGACATGCAGACTGATTCTCTGCTGACATGAAGCCAGATTCTCTGTTACGGGACCTCTCTCCTCTGCCTGTGTGTGTGCTGGGCCTAAATATATGCCAATGGACTGTTGCAGTGGTGGCTGACGTGAAGCCTCATTCTCTGCTATGACATGCAGACTGATTCTCTGCTGACATGAAGCCAGATTCTCTGTTACGGGACCTCTCTCCTCTGCCTGTGTGTGTGCTGGGCCTAAATATATGCCAATGGACTGTTGCAGTGGTGGCTGACGTGAAGCCTCATTCTCTGCTATGACATGCAGACTAATTCTCTGCTGACATGAAGACAGATTCTCTGTTACGGGACCTCCCTCCTCTGCCTGGGTGCTGGGCCTAAATATATGCCAATGGACTGTTGCAGTGGTGGCTGACGTGAAGCCTCATTCTCTGCTATGACATGCAGACTGATTCTCTGCTGACATGAAGACAGATTCTCTGTTACGGGACCTCTCTCCTCTGCCTGTGTGTGTGCTGGGCCTAAATATATGCCAATGGACTGTTGCAGTGGTGGGTGACGTGAAGCCTCATTCTCTGCTATGACATGCAGACTGATTCTCTGCTGACATGAAGACAGATTCTCTGTTACGGGACCTCTCTCCTCTGCCTGTGTGTGTGCTGGGCCTAAATATATGCCAATGGACTCTTACAGTGGTGGCTGACGTGAAGCCTGATTCTCTGCTATGATATGAAGACTGATTCTCTGCTGACATGAAGCCAGATTGTCTGTTACGGGACCTCCCTCCTCTGCCTGGGTGCTGGGCCTAAATATATGCCAATGGACTGTTGCAGTGGTGGCTGACGTGAAGCCTCATTCTCTGCTATGACATGCAGACTGATTCTCTGCTGACATGAAGCCAGATTGTCTGTTACGGGACCTCTCTCCTCTGCCTGGGTGCTGGGTAGTGTTGAGCGCGAATATTCGAAAAGCAAATTTTTTTCGCGAATATCGCAACTTCGCGATTTCGCGAATATTTCGAATATAGTGCTATATATTCGTAAAAACGAATATTCGTTTTTTGTTTTTTCCCCCCCCCCCACAAAATTACAGTACACATATAATTGATTGTTTCCCAAAGGTCCAACAGCTCAGATCTTACTCACATTGCCTAGAAAGTGATTGAGGCGCGAATCTTCGTAAGGCGATTTTATTAGCGCACATGCGAATATCGGCACGTCCCAGAACAGAGGCAAAGGGCTTTGCATTCATACATTAGTGAATTGAGTTGCGAATCTTCGTAAGGCGATTTTATTAGCGCACATGCGAATATCTACACTTGTCCCAGAACAGAGGCAAAGGGCTTTGCATTCATACATTAGTGATTGAATTGAGCTGCGAATCTTCGTAAGGCGATTTTATTAACGCAAATGCAAATATCTACACTTGTCCCCAGAACAGAGAGGCAAAGGCCTGTGCATTCATATAGTATAGCACCATATTCGCGAATACGTAGAACTTCGTAAAATTCGATTTACGAATATTCGTATTTTTTATTTTACTTTCCACCTTACAGATTACATTGATCTGTACTCTGTCAACTACTGTCATCACCCCCCACTGTATCTCGATTGATTCCCAAAAGTCTCACATTCCCTAGAAAGTGATTGAGGTGCGAATCTTCGTAAGGCGATTTTATTAGCGCACATGCGAATATCTACACTTGTCCCAGAACAGAGGCAAAGGGCATTGCATTCATACATTAGTGATTGAATTGAGTTGCGAATCTTCGTAAGGCGATTTCATTAGCGCACATGTGAATTTTGCATAGCATATGTATTATGCGATGCGAAAATTCGAATTATCGCATATGCGAAATAATAACGAATTTGAATAATCGCGAATATTTTACGAATATTCTTTCGAATATTCACAAAATTTCGCGAATTCGAATATGGGACATGCCGCTCAACACTAGTGCTGGGCCTAAATTTATGACAATGGACTGTTGCAGTGGTGGGTGACGTGAAGCCTGATTCTCTGCTATGACATGCAGACTGATTCTCTGCTGACATGAAGCCAGATTGTCTGTTACGGGACCTCTCTCCTCTGCCTGGGTGCTGGGCCTAAATATATGCCAATGGACTGTTGCAGTGGTGGCTGACGTGAAGCCTCATTCTCTGCTATGACATGCAGACTAATTCTCTGCTGACATGAAGACAGATTCTCTGTTACGGGACCTCTCTCCTCTGCCTGGGTGCCGGGGCCTAAATATCTGAGAATGGACTGTTCCAGTGGTGGGTGACGGGAAGCCAGATTCTCTGCTATGGAACCTCTCTCCAATTGATTTTGGTTAATTTTTATTTATTTAATTTTTATTTTAATTCATTTCCCTATCCACATTTGTTTGCAGGGGATTTACCTACATGTTGCTGCCTTTTGCAGCCCTCTAGCTCTTTCCTGGGCTGTTTTACAGCCTTTTTAGTGCCGAAAAGTTCGGGTCCCCATTGACTTCAATGGGGTTCGGGTTCGGGACGAAGTTCGGATCGGGTTCGGATCCCGAACCCGAACATTTCCGGGATGTTCGGCCGAACTTCTCGAACCCGAACATCCAGGTGTTCGCTCAACTCTACTCTGGATCCATGTGAGGTACAGGGCTGGTTCTAGCTTGGTTAGAAAGAGATTATCATGTGCTATATAATGTCTGATTTTCATTTTTTACATTAGTCATGGGACAAACCCTTTAAATTTGCGGTCCCCAATGCACGGGCAACATCCGTGGTGCGGTTTCCGCAGGTGGATGCAGACCCATTCAACTTGAATGGGTCCGTGATCCATCCGCACAGCATGTTCAAGTGAATGGGTCATGCACACGACCGTATCTATTTTGCGGTCCTCAAAACATGGATCCAGAGAAAATACGGATGCTGTCCTTTTGGGCAGATTCATTGTAACAATGCCTATCCTTGTCTACAAAATGGACAAGAATAGGACATCTTTTTTACGGAACAGCTATGCCGACATATGGAAACGGAATACACAGTGAGTCATTTCCGTTTTTTTGCGGACCCATTGAAGTGAATGGTTCTTTATACAGGTCTTAACGAAAATACGTGTTCAGTGCCAGTTCTCAGAGTTCTGCTCCGCTTTTCTTAGCACCGCTTATTATATTAAGCCTTTTCCCCCATCGTCGGCTGCTCGCAGCTGAGTCAGACAGGAGGCAATGTTTAAAATGAGGAGACTTCTGATGGACCTTTATACAATTTACTGATCTGTATCTCTCCCTGTAATTTCATTTTTCCGTGTCAATCTGCTTCTCGGACTGAGTTGCTTTTGCACAAGACGCCAGGTTATATCTCAGCTGACATCTAATGCATAGACAGTCAGCGTAAGCCGGGGAGAGAGAATATAGAGTATGTGTCCTATGATATCATTCCTAGGTGGAAATATTTGTAGTGATGGACGAACATCTGCCGGGACGGTTCGCGAACTTGATCGCGCGAACGCGATAAAATGTTTGCGAACCGCAAGTTCGCGGCGGGTCCCATTCATTTTAATGGCAGGCGAACCTGAAAAACCTTCAGCTCATATTTGCAGCCAAGAAATAATTGAATAGAAGTGCACAAATAGTCCCACAACATGGACAGTGACATACCAGATGTGTTATTCGAATCTGCGATCTCCATTCATTATTTTTTTCAATGCGAAATATCGGCAATATAATTTTTGCGTACGCGCATGCGCAAATGCACTATACAGTACCTAAATGCACTATAAAGAAAGTATAATGGTATATAACACCCCGCTTCAATCAGTTTTTTTTGGGGGGACTGGTATATCACACCAGTAGAAATGATTTGTTCCAATAACGCTTGTCCCTCTATATACCTGCAGTATCGCAGCAGAACCGCACACAACTGCCGCACAATACAAATGCACTATAATATACCGTCTAACATAGAAAGTATATTATAACATTGTACAAAGAAGGCAGGAGAAAAACAGGAGAAAAATGTAATATAAATGGTTTCTTCACATGTAACAGCAATTTCGTGGTCTATATCTTGAAGTGCCCCTGCGGACTTGTGTAGGTCGGCGAGACTTCCACTAGGATGAAGGATCGTTTTTGCAAACACAAATCTACCATTAGAAAGAAAAATGTGCTACTTTCCATCCCATATCACTTTGATAAATGCCGACATACCATCTCTCAGTTGCGCTTCCAGATAATAGAGCATGTACCTTTTCCAAGGAGAGGTGGTGACAGGTTTAAAATGCTCAAAAGGAGAGAAGCCAACTGGATCCACCGCCTGCAAACCCTGGAACCAAAAGGGTTAAATCGTGATTATGATTTAAATAGCTTTCTTGGATGTGTAATGGATTGTGAGTCTTGCTAGTACTGTAGTCATTTTCAACATGCTTTCCTTAGTTTTTTCCCACAGAGAACCTAGATTTCCTCATATTTACGTGAATTACTCCCGTCATCTAGTATATTTGCCTTGTCAGGGCGTAAGTTTACTATAACATATAATATAGTGCAGTTTTATCATTTTGTTATTTAGTAACCTTGTTATGCAATTTTGTAATTCCTGCATTATGGTGTCCTTTGTTTACTAGGTTGCTATGGTAACCTACGTCACTTCCGGCCCCATCGCGGGCTATTTAAATGTGCTCTTTGTTTGTTATCACTATGTTTGAAAAAGGCTCACCTAGTAGCCGAAACGCGTCACTTGCCTTCTGTGTGTGACCATTAAATATTGAATAACCATTCTACTTTAGCGAGTGCCGGTCCTTTTTGTGCAAGTACGTGAGGTTTTACCCTGGATGCGCGCACCGCATCTCTGACACACGGAGTGCCGACTGTGTCTTCTCTGGATCATACACCAATGCCAGTGATAGCCTCTGACTCACTAGCTGTCATGGTCTTACCTTCTTGCTGTCCTCCTTCGTTTGACATGTGCTGGCGGCCATCTTGGTTTCTGGGTTTCTTGTAGCCTCCCACCCTGCGGCTTCTCCTTCCCACTGGGAGGAGCTGGATGCCTAGCTCATATATATAGGAGGTCTGTGGCTTCAGTTCCCTGCTTGGTCCTCCTGTGTTCACATGCTTCTAAGACTGCTGCTGCTTCTGGTTCCTGATCCTGGCTTCGTCTGACTACCCTTCTGGTTCCTGATCCTGGCTTCGTCTGACTACCCTGCTGGTTCCTGATCCAGGCCTCGTCTGACTACCCTGCTGGTTCCTGATCCTGGCTTCGTCTGACTACCCTTCTGGTTCCCGACTTCTGGCTTCGCAAGACCCTGCTTCGGTTTAACCATCCGCTTGGACTTTTGCCTTACAGCTTTATTTTCAATAAAGCCTTCTTATTTCCACGTATCTGGTTCATGGTTCCTTGACACTAGCTGTGTTCCTGGTTCCTTCTTTCTGTGCTTATTGGATTACCCATTCCTCTGACCCCTGCTTGTCTTCTGACTACTCTCTGTCTCTTGTTTGGTTCTGCATAGCTTGTCTGGTTTTGACCCATTCACACACGACTCTGGTATTGTGTTTGCCAGTCTTTGTTGTCTATCCACCTCTGCAGTTAAATAGCATAGGGGCCGTCGACCAGTTGTGGTCTAGCTAGCTAGCTACTACAAGTAGGTAGGGAAAGCAGGCTGGTTCTAGCCTTAGGGCCCACTGTCCTTGTCTGTCTCTACCTACAGTCATAACAATTATTTTTCCTTTATATAAAATATAATCATATTGTGTCACAAATCTTGGGCTATGTTGAAAAAAGAAGGAAAGGTAAGGAAGGACAAATCTGTATTCCACTTAAAGGCTATGGATACTTTCAGGGCATTTTTTTAATGATTGCATTTTACTGATATTTTGTTCAGTTGGTCTTTCTTGAAAATGTTCAACCATTTTTTAGAAACAGGGGTTAAAAAAAATCTGTCTGTTTGCAGAGTATCACTTTTCAGTCCCATCAGCTGGCGGCTCATGTGAAGCCTTATCTGTGACCTCCTGAACGTATAAACAGTCATTTTAGCTAAACTCTGATCAAACTAATAAGAATATGGCTTACATTAGTGTTTATGAGGTCAGGAGAGACCTACCTGTTTCAATGGTAAAGTTCTGCATCTTGGTAGTAATATTCTCTGTGCTTCATATGTCCTAGGTGATGCAGCACTGGGAGAGTCACTTATAGAGAAGGATTTGGTTGTCATTGTAGATGGTAGATTAAACAACAGCATACAATGTCAATCAGCTGCTTCTAAGTCCACCAGGATAGTGTCATGCATTAAACGAGGGATGTAATACTACCAGTTTACAAAGCGTTGGTGCGGCCTCATCTGGAATAAGCAGTTCAGTTCTGGGCACCAGTCCATAGAAAGGACGCACGGCAGCTGGAAAGAGTACAGAGGAGAGCGACTAAACTGATAAGGGGCATGGAGGGTCTCAGTTATGAATAAAAAAAAATAATTGAATGTATTTAGTCTTGAGAAGAGCCATCTTAGGGGGACATGACTAACCTATACAAATATATAAATGGGCCATAAAAAAATACTGTGAAAAACTTCCATGTAAAATGCCCTCAAAAGATAAGGGGGCACTGCCTCCGACTGGAGAAGAAAAAGTTCAGTCTCCAGAAGTGTCAAAGCTTCTTTACTGTAAGAACTGTGAATCTGTGGAATAGACTTCCTCAGGACGTGGTCACAGCAGGAACAGTGGACAGTTTTAAAAAGGGCCTTAGATGAATTCTTAAAAGTAAACAACATTAATGCTTATGAAAATGAGTAGAAATCTGAGTCTCACTTCCTTCTGGGATTTGCTTCCCCACCTATCCCTTAGATAGACTTGATGGACTTATGTCTTTTTTCAACCGTATTATCTATGTAACTATGTAATGGTGTGGTGGTCCTACATGAGCACTACCAATCAACTCAATTTCTGTGGAACTGATGGAGAAAGCCAAGCATCGTATTTGGCTATCTCCATCAGTCTGTAAAAACTGAATGGAGCGGTAGTGTGTGTGTGTGACCAATGTTCCATTCAAACTCCTCTGGAAAAAGGCCCTAGAAACCTGTTTTAGTGATTTTGCCCCCCCCCCCCCATCCCCAATGAACATGGTGTGCATAGGTGATATAGTAAATAATTTTTGCTGCACAACGACTGGAAATAATTTCTGTCCAAGTCTACACAGCAAAGCTGACAAGGGAGCTGTAGAAGACAGGAAGCGTCAACTTATTGCATGTGCTGCCGTGGCCAGGGTGCAAAGGCAAATGTTTTTATATGGATAATCCCATAAGCATAAAAAAGCATCAAAATCCCGATTTACATAACATGAGATTTTCTAAGGATATGTTACCTCTGCAGGATCTGGGTCACTGGCTATCGCTCTTTAATTCGGACTTAGCCGAATGAGGTCCAGTTTGTGAAGCCACAGCGAGCACACTGTGCATTTGCGTATTAGGCACTGGGATGTCGGCCAAACTGCTTGCTAATTTTAGCATGTTAAACAAAATGTATTAAAATGGATTGTGTGTAAAATAAGAAACCAGTTTCACATGATCTGATGGTTTTTTGTTATTTTTTTTTGTCCCTAAACTCTTTTTCAATTCAAGCAAAACCAATAAGATCTTATTCAAGGGCAAAGTAAAGGACGAGACGTCTTTCTGTGAGCGGTGCAACTGTAGAGTCATTACACAAAGCTCGGAAATATCTCTAACCTGCATATTTTAGGCTTTATTCTTCCCCTTGAATTTCTGTAAATGTTGAGTTGTTTAGTGCTGAACATCTTAAAGGGGTTTTCCGGGAATAATTTATTCTTAGGAAAGGCCATCAATATCCTATGGGTGGGGAGTCTTCTTTACTTTCCTTGGTCTAGAAAAATCACAAAAAATAATGCACAATAGATGCAAATATTATATATAGACTAAATCCTCATTGGCACCTTCAAGTATGAATTAGCCCCTATTATTCCACCTTGGTTTTGAAAAAAACATGTCGCCTTTCTTCCAAAATCTCCACCACACCTGTCTGCAGGTTGTGTGTGGTATCGCAAATTAGTCCCATTTACTGCAATGCAGCTGAGATGCAGTACTGGAGATGACCTAAGCGTAGGCGCTGTTTCTGGTATGGTTATGTTTTTCTAATCCTGTACAACCCCTTTAACCAGTTCTGATACAGTTGGATGGCATTTATAGCAATCCATAGAAGTTGTTAACAGAGTCCACTAGGCTTGAGCCTTAGCAATTAAAGTTGGGTAAAGAGTGGGCGCCCCCATCGGCAGTGCCCCAGACCTGGAGTCTGCAGCTGTTTATTATGTATTGTTAAGTTAAGTTTAGGTTGTGTATTCCAGCAGAAGTGGTATAGAAGGCAATGGTTTGCAGGAACAGGGCTAACCACCCTGTTCCTCCCCTCTTGGTAGGATAACAAGGACAGGAACATGTGGACTACTTGAGCCACTTTTGGTAGATAGCTGGTAGGCAATAAACTAGTCTTTGTGAAAGCACTCAATAAATAGTTGTTACAATCTTTTGCATTCTGGTTGTGGTTTTGCTCCCACCAGCTATCACCCAAACGTGGTACTCAAGTAGTCCATGTGCTCCTGTCCTTGTGCTCCTTTGTATCCTTTGGTTGATTAGGTTCTTCCTTTGAAGACCCAGATACCACTGGCCGCACCAACCTCTGCTTCTATACTTCAAATGCCCACTGGAGTTGTGCCCAACTTTGCACAACATGAAAAAGTAAGCATAATATATAACCCCTCTAGGGATTTTGTTATCCTAACATATTCACCCTATGAGCGCCTTTTCTCTTTGGCTATCCATTGCTTTTGGTAGGAGTGGGCTAGTCCTGCTCTCTGCCAAGAGGAGGAGTTTGAGAGTACAGAGTGTGGAGATCACGCTCTTGAGCTCCTACTCCTTGAGCATTGCCAGAGTCAAAATACAGCTTTCCCAAAAGCTACAGTGGATAAAGTCAGCAGAGTGAGCAACAAGATTCAGCTTGACAGCAAGGTTCAGTGTGCCTAGACAGCAGAGTGATCAGCAAAACCACAGCTTCACAGACCCTGCTGCCGGTGAGGGAAAACAAGTCAGACACCAACCACCTAGATTAACCACCAGGCCAAACTAACTTCAAGCCTGAATCACACAGTGGGCACGCATCTCCACAAGTGCCTGCAAGTGTCAATAATTGACACAAAACCAGCCACCATACCAGAAGCTGGATGTGCCACAAGTTATATTTTGTACTAAGTAGAGAGACTTTTATACATTTACTTCTGGCCTGATTCTTCAAACCACCTTTCCACTGCACTGATTCAAAGGGAGCAATGGCCTAAGTGACACAACACCTCATCAGGGCCACTACCACTCTCATCCTCCTCACCGGCTCTTCGGAGGCTCGCCGCACATCCAAGCTCCCACATAACCTACAGATGGCCGTGCTTGTCACCCATAGCTCTTTGTAAAGAAAAATGTATTGTAACAAATAGTTACATTGCCTTTCTGTTCTCTAGTTACATCTATTATTGTATCAATGCACCGGGAAGATCAGGATGACCAAGAACAATATTTTGTGGGATGAACAAGATGCATCATCACATGGAATGGTGGGAGGTCGGAAAATTAACCATTAAATTATAATTAGAAATGGGGGGAATGCAGGGCATGGGTGCCAGGGTGTCAACCACCAAGACAATCTGCCTTGGGTATGTTTTCTTCATAGATCTGCAAAATAAAAAGGAAAGCCTATCCCCAGCTCTATCCTGCGGGGTCTCCATGGGACAGGGGACCCACAGAAGACCAATACCTGTGACATGAATACCATTTATTATATCTTTGTTCCTTTAAGACCTAGGATGTGATTCTTTTTAGTATGCGGCAGAAGACTGCTCCTTACTGTGTGCTTTGAAGGCATCAACTAAAGTATTTTATATTCCGAGCAGACGCCTAGAACACAGAGGAATATATATCACAGAAGATATTATCTCACGTCAGGCGGTTTAACGACATGCTATTTTAATTTGTGGAATATTGTCAGGTTTTAGCTGTTCGGTGCACCATTTCCACTCATCTCTCGATGACATGGCATGGGCTGAGTTATTTGAGATCATATTAAATAAATGGCGCTAAACTATGGCAGTAACAACATTTCAAATAAGGAAATCCTCGTTCCTGCATGTCACACACCTCTAGGCATTTCAGCTACTGCATTTGTATTGACTGGTTTCCTAATAATACTGTTTTTCATGGACCTTTATCTCCATTTGACCAAATGACTGTAGAAACCTTAGAAGAACATTAAGCTACTCCGGAGACATGGTGGTCATTTACAATTTAGAAATGTTCATTGGAGTTTCATTAAAGCTCCTCAGTAGGGTGAAACTCCTTGAATCTGACATCTGCTGATCCAGAATAATCCAATATTGATTTCCGGCACAAACACGGGGAACTGCGCAGTGAAAACCAATGAAGAGGATCTCTGCCCGTGACATTTACTGTAATGACCATTTAATAGACTAGAATACCTAATAATCTGGAAACATGGTTCTAAATGTTCGGTTTTGTGGATTTTCAGTGGTTATAACAGGAATATATCAGTAGGAAAGATAAAGATATGGTTTCAAAGTGCACAACTTCTGAAAGATATCACCCCAGAGCAAAAAAGCCTTTTGTCGCATAATAAGCCACTAGTATCATGAATGGTACATGCAGTAATGGTCAGTTCGCAGTGTTCGCCAGCGAACACATGCGAGCTGCCATCTTTGGTAAGGTTAGATCACCCGTCCGGCGATGCACAGGTTAGCCCTTACCTGTGCCTGTGCCGCGAGCCGGTCTGAAATCAAATGCGGTCGCCGGGAGCAGGCAGTTCCGAGAACGGCTCGATGAAGGCCCCCGGCGGCTGTTCTCGGAACTGCCTGCTCCCGGTGACCGCATTTTATTTGAGACCGTCTCGCGGCACAGGTAAGGGCTTCCCTGTGCATTCGCCGGACGGGTGAGTCTAACCTTACTAAAGATGGCAGCCCGCATGTGTTCGCTGGCGAACACTGCAAACTGACCATTACTGGGAACATGACAGTTGGGTGAAAAGTTACAGATTGTGCATTGGGTCCTATGAGCTTCCAGTTATACTGTACCTCTGATGTCTTCAGCCAACTGATACCTCATTGACACAGATTTTAAGAGACAATAAAGGGTGTGGAGAAAATGAGGTCTACAGTTTTCGATACCTCCTGGCGCATTAACACGACCACAAATGGTTGTAGATAATTCCTTTTATTTAGATATAGGTGACAACAACGCGTTTCGGAGTTGAAAAACACTCCTTTTTCAAGTCTGTGGTCTGAAATCCGTGCCTCCTGGTACAGGCTGATAAAAACACGCCATCTGTACCAGGAGGCACGGACTTTAACTCCGAAACGCGTTGTTGTCACCTATATCTGAATAAAAGGAATTATCTACAACCATTTGAGGTCGTGTTAATGCGCCAGGAGGTATCGAAAACGGTGGACCTCATTTTCTCCACACCCTTCATTGTCTTTAAAATAATGTTAGGCAATTAAATTGTATAAACAGTTATCCCCCCCGTATGATTGTTTTATTGGAATCACTACCATTGCATGTGTTACATGATTTTCAGCACATGGCCCTGCCAATCACAGCGTAGCATTTATTTACTTAGCGCAAAGATACCCTTTGCTGATCTAGTCCTGAAACCTAAATGACACCTACCTGGCACTCTGCACAAGAGTCATATGTCCTGCCATCCCCCCCAACCTACTGGTTTATATAGGAAATTCCATGGGAATGGGAAAATCAAAGAAACATCCGTATGAATATTGATGCTTTAAGAGGATAAATAGGAGTGAAGTCTTAGATTTTGCACATCTTGAGTTCCAGACTCTCTTGAGTTATTTGCAAACGGCAAAGCTCGTAATAAATATTTTTACTGCAAAATGACCCAATTCTACTCGATTTCTGGGCTAATTACATGTAAATCTGGCCCATACATATGTATTAATAGAGTAATTGAAAGCCAGCATGTCTTGTGCTCCCTGAGGCTTGTATTTTGTGAGTCCCCGGAATAGCCATTTCCATAGAAACACTGGATAGCTGTTGTTTTTTTGTTTTTTTTTTAACATAAATACCTTTTAGATTGTGTTCTATGTGTCATTCATGTTGTTAAGATTAAGGCTTTAAAACAGACATTGCAAAGTCCATTCTTCCCTGCCACACATGGAAATTCAATCTAATCCTGCATTTCATACAGTCGGTTGCTAATGCGTTTGTTTTTAGATTGACTTGCAAGAAATGTGGAGCAGCAAGTCATGAGGCGCTAGCCCGGGGAGCAGCGGAATAATGTATTATTTTTGCAGGGCAGGATTATTATAGAATTCTTCTAAGGCTAGGATTACACATGCAGTTTGTGATATGATGCTATGCATTCATACTGTATTACCATAGTAGAACAGTGACACTGTAAGGTTGCTTTCACATCTGCGCTTTCCCTTTCCGCTATTGAGATCCGTCCATCATAGGATCTCAATAGCGGGGGGAAACGCTTCTGTTTTGTCCCCATTCATTGTCAATGGGGATGAAACGAAATTGAACGAAACGGAGACACCAGAATGCATTCCATTCCGTTTGGTTGCGTCCCCATTGCGGACAGAATAATGATGTGGACAGATCTGTCCTGACTCACAATGCAAGTCAATGGGGACGGATCCATTTTCTCTGACACAATAGAAAACGGATCCGTCCCCCATTGACTTTCAATGGTGTTCATGTCGGATCCGTCATGGCTATACAACTGGATCCGTTCAGAACCGATGCAGACGGTTGTATTATCGTGACGGAAGCGTTTTTGCTGATCCATGACGGATCCAGCAAAAACTGTAGCGTGAAAGTAGCCTTAGCTCAACTTTGCTACAATGCATTTATCATAGTTTGATTTGCCGCAAAGCTGAATTTCCTCGTGCTTCGTGGTAACGAATTGATTTTCCCTGAATGACGGTAAAAAAATAAATAAAAAATCATACTTACCTAATCCATTTGATCCATTTTAAAAGCCGGCCGCCGGCATCTTGATTGAAGCTCCCGCACGAAATTCCGCGCGCCGTTACGCATGATGTCATCACGCCGGCTCACATGATGACGTCATCACGGGCAGTGGGAGATTTCTCGCTGGATCTACAATCAAGATATTGATGTCAGATCCTGCGATCAGCTGTGAACACGGCATCTGAGGGGTACAATGATGGGGGCGGCGTAATCGCTGCTCCCTGTCATTGCAACCACTGCTTACAAAGAAATGCGATTCGTGACGATGTAATTCATCACAAAGCAAATTTTTTGGTAAAATAGAATTTTCCAATGATTTAAAAATCACTAGTCATCACATCTTTCATGCTGCACCAAAAATCATAATTTCTCGGCAGCACGTCGTCCTGTGTCAACAGGGATGCGCTGCTGACAAACAAGGGAACTACATTGACTGTAGTAGTGGTCATTCATCCCCATGCAATGCGATCATTGCTTCATGTAAATGTATTTATTTTATGCACTTATATAGCGCTACTATATTCCACAGCACTTTACAGACATTAGCATCCAACTGTCCCCAATGGGGCTCACAATCTAAGGTCCCTATCAGGATGTCTTTGGACTGTGGGAGGAAACCAGAGAACCCGTAGGGAACCCACACAGACACAGGGAGAACATCTCCGTGCAGATGTTGTCCTTGGTTGGTTTCAAACCCAGGACCCCAGCGCTGCAAGACACCAGAGCTAACCACTGAGCCACCTGCAGCAATAACGAGGAATAAACATTCTCATTCGTGATCAGTGCCCGCTTTGTTCCCCCGTGTGAAAGGACCCTTGGCCTAGGGCGACACAGCTTCTCAAATAAGATCATGTACATCAATGAAGCTACTTCTTGGCATCTTGTAAGATACTGTACATAGTACTGATTAAAAGGACACGTAGCATTTCAGGATATTAAAGTACAGGATTATACAAACTGCAATGTCACTCGCAGCTATAATTTGGCAATGTCACAGCACAGGAAAAATGCAGAAGGCAGCAGGAAGAAACCATAAGGCTCCATAGTAAAACATAATACTGGGCAGTGCTTAATTTCCCATGCCACCTTACAAACAATTCCCCTCTTCTCCTTATGAATATCTGAGTTAAAATAAGCCCCCTTAGTCAATAGACAGTATTATACCAGTTATGCCTTCTACTGTAAGTGTTATGCCCATGGGTCCCCTGCTGTGGCTGATTGATGCCTATACAGTGCTCCATCGCAGGACAGGAGATCTAAGCTTGGGTTCACTGCCTCTAGTTTTACACCTTTTCAGTAAAAATGGCAGCACGGCCCTTTGGTAAGATTTCCACCTAAGTACCTGCAGTGGCCTGGGTTTAGGGTGGCTGGGTCCCCAGGACACCATCGAGGTGTCACCACATTTTGCTGCTCTCCGGAAGGGATGGTAAGGTGTGGTGCACCCCAATGGGAAATAAATCCAGAGAGTCAGGGTCTGCAGTAAACCAGGGTTCTTCTTTACTGGAGTAATTTAGGTGCAAAACAATACAAGCGAGGCATAGGGCTGGCTTCTCCAGGCTCCTCTATGACAGAAGAAGGGTTTGATGCTGAGGAAAGGCCTAACCTAGCAGTCCCTTTCTCTTTTCAGAAGGCTGGTACCATGGTCAAAGGCTTGAAACCCAGGGTCTGTGTCAGAGTATCCTTGTCTCAGCGTCTTCTTCTGGTCACTCAGTAGTCTGGCAGAGTCTCCTCTTTCAAGCACTGATCCCTAACTGCAGAACACTAGGGGCTCTTACTGCTCTCCTTATATACCATTTCTAGCTTGACTGGAACCTTCTAGTGGGAGGGGTGGAGTAGAGAAACTCAGCACAAACAATTACAAAGTTACCACTCCCGTCTGTCATAGACGTACACTAGAGCTTCAGTGATACTCCATAGCAATGACACAGCAGTTTTTCCAGACAAAAACAAGTTTCCAGACATTCAAAAGGTCAGTCTGTCTGGTTTTGGTGGTAAACAAGTCTGGCTTTTTCCCTCCAGAACATGCTCTTCTTTAAACCCTATGGCAGTTGTGGAAAATTACAAGCTTTTTCAAAGTCCCAAAAGTCTCTCATCATTCATTTACCCTTTCCACAGAGCCTCGCAAATATAATGCAAATGAAGAGCATATATATAAAACATACATATAAAATGCAGTTACACAGTATTAAACAGTGCCCTTTCAAGTTAAATAAAGTTTATCATTTTGGATAGGGGAAACAGGGGCAAATGTCACCAAATGTCCAGACTTCACGGTACCCCTGCTCCAGGGCACTACCTCCACTAAGACGGTTGTTCAGGGACCCATGGCTGGCCTTTGGGATGTAAAACCTGTGCAGTAGTCACAGAGCATTGGCATCTGAGACTTGTGACCACTCTGAATCTTAATATTAATTGCATTCTGTAGCAAGTTTATTTAGAGTTTCTTTTAGATTGCTGTTATTAGATTGCTTCATGTACAAACCGGATTCCAAAAAAGTTGGGACACTAAACAAATTGTGTATAAAAACGTAATGCAATTATGTGGAGATGGCAAATGTCAATATTTTATTTGTAATAGAACGTAGATGACAGATCAAACGTTTAATCTGAGTAAATGTATCATTTTAAAGGAAAAATACGTTGATTCAAATTTTCACGGTGTCAACAAATCCCCAAAAAGTTGGGACAAGTAGCAATAAGAGGCTGGAAAAAGTAAATTTGAGCATAACGAAGAGCTGGAAGACCAATTCACACTAATTAGGTCAATTGGCAACATGATTGGGTATAAAAAGAGCTTCTCAGAGTGGCAGTGTCTCTCAGAAGCCAAGATGGGTAGAGGATCACCAATTCCCCCAATGTTGCGCAGAAAGATAGTGGAGCAATATCAGAAAGGTGTTACCCAGTGAAAAATTGCAAAGACTTGGCATCTATCATCATCAACTGTGCATAACATCATCCGAAGATTCAGAGAATCTGGAACAATCTCTGTGCGTAAGGGTCAAGGCCGTAAAACCATACTGGATGCCCGTGATCTCCGGGCCCTTAAACGACACTGCACCACAAACAGGAATGCTACTGTAAAGGAAATCACAGAATGGGCTCAGGAATACTCCCAGAAACCATTGTCAGTGAACACAATCCACCGTGCCATCCGCCGTTGCCAGCTGAAACTCTACAGTGCAAAGAAGAAGCCATTTGTAAGCAAGATCCACAAGCTCAGGCGTTTTCACTGGGCCAGGGATCATTCAAAATGGAGTGTGGCAAAATGGAAGACTGTTCTGTGGTCAGACGAGTCACGATTCGAAGTTCTTTTTGGAAATCTGGGACGCCATGTCATCCGGACCAAAGAGGACAAGGACAACCCAAGTTGTTATCAACGCTCAGTTCTGAAGCCTGCATCTCTGATGGTATGGGGTTGCATGAGTGCGTGTGGCATGGGCAGCTTGCATGTCTGGAAAGGCACCATCAATGCAGAAAAATATATTCAGGTTCTAGAAAAACATATGCTCCCATCCAGACGTCATCTCTTTCAGGGAAGACCCTGCATTTTTCAACAAGATAATGCCAGACCACATTCTGCATCAATCAATCATGGCTGCGTAGGAGAAGGATCCGGGTACTGAAATGGCCAGTCTGCAGTCCAGATCTTTCACCTATAGAGAACATTTGGCGCATCATAAAGAGGAAGGTGCAACAAAGAAGGCCCAAGACGATTGAACAGTTAGAGGCCTGTATTAGACAAGAATGGGAGAGCATTCCTATTTCTAAACTTGAGAAACTGGTCTCCTCGGTCCCCAGACATCTGTTGAGTGTTGTAAGAAGAAGGGGAGATGCCACACAGTGGTGAAAATGGCCTTGTCCCAACTTTTTGGGGATTTGTTGACACCATGAAATTCTGTTTCAACATATTTTTCCCTTAAAATGGTACATTTTCTCAGTTTAAACTTTTGTTCCGTGATTTATGTTCTATTCTGAATAAAATATTAGAAGTTGGCACCTCCACATCATTGCATTCAGTTTTTATTCACGATTTGTATAGTGTCCCAACTTTTTTGGAATCCGGTTTGTATTAAGCTGTACTGTATATTGCTGCTATCAGAGCGCTAAATGTGTTATTTAAAAGTTGTTGTTTAGGCAACTATTGACCAAATAATGGCAATGTTTTTGGGCACTATACTGAACTGTGCTTATAATTACACTGTAGATGCTACTACAGTATGTTTTGAACAGTGTATGACCTTACACATGTGGTGGGCACCAACAGAAGGATCTACACAAGACAGGATCCAATTTATAGCTTACTGTACGAGGACCCATTTTAAACAAACAATGTCCTCTGGCTTTTCCAAACATTTTTGGACCTCAAAATCTACTGACTTTAAGATATCAAGTATATTTTTACATAATGTTGGGCACTAGTGGCATACTGTTAAAGAGGACTTGTCACCTCTTCTGACATGTCTTTTTTAGTAATTACTTGCATTCCTTATGTAAGCATATATTCTTTTTGACTCTATGTTGTGTTATTTATTATTATTATTATTCCTGCAAGAAGTTATGAATTAATTTCTACCAGTTTGTAATGAAGGTCCAGATCGGGGTAACCAATTGGGGATATGTGTCCCTGCACAATCTGACACTGACAGCACTGATTGGATAGTGTCAGACTGTGCAGGGACACCCCCCAACTGGTAACGCCCAGTTGGATCTTCTTTGTAAATGGCTAGTAATTCATCTTCTAGCAGAAATAATAAAGGAATGGCACAACATAGGGTCATAAGCATAGATGCTTCAGAATTGTTATTACATGGGGAATACAAGTAGTTTTGTGTTTCCTGCGATATCGGCATGTTGCTTACATTCTTTTCTAGTGCCTAAGCCATCTAGAAGGCGTTGCTGTCCCTTTAATATTAACGTGACTCAGGGGAAAAATACATATTCTGCATTAGCTCCCAAACATCCACTATACAAGGGTGATTCATAACACTCTTCACCGGAGATAGAGAACTATTGTAAAAGAAAATGAGAAATGCATTAGGGAGTGTGGAGCTTTGTCTGATGCCAGGAGAACAACAAGACGAAATGCTGAAACAATTTCAATCCTGGCCGTCCTCCGACTAATATTTAGCATGAAGGAAATGTTTGTTACCTAAATATAGCACAGGGAAAGAATGAATCCGGAGAGGCTTTCTGTGTCTCCATTGACCTATTTTGCATTGAATACACTTTTTTTAAGTTTACCACAAGAATGAACACTTTCAAAAGGTTTCTTCATGTTCATCTTCACCGTCCACTGAGCAATATTATTAACACAACGACAATGATCTGTTTTACCACTGATGTAGGAGTTGGATAAAGTGTTTCATGCCTGACCAGAACTTGTCCCCAAGAGAAGTCACAACTTATCGCAATAAATCAGTGATAAACAAATGCAATCAGAGAAAAGTACAGAGACCTACAGTAGACACGAAAGAGGTTTCCTACTATCATATATTACCTTGTCCTCCTTCAAGATTCTTTAATTCAATAGTCTTAAATCAGATGTCCCTGGTCTCCGTGCCTTGGTGTATGTTCACCTCATAAATCTTCTTTTCATGATAGTTATTTACTTGCTAGTAGTTTATAATCATTCTGTACTTGATATACTGGTATTCAGCTTCCTATGCCCTGTGAGATAATGGTGGGCTTGTGCTTAAACACAGGAGTCAATCTGAACAAGAAGAGCAGCTGTGGAAAGGACAGACTATAGAGACTTGGTTGCAAGATGGTCCTCCAGTAGGAAAAAATTGGGACAAAATAATATCAGTGATAGGCTCTTGGGATGGTATTCAGCTTCCCATGCTCTGACTTGATGGTGAGCTAATAGTGGGCCTGTGCCTATATACAGGAGTCAATCAGAACAGGAAGAGCAGCTGTGGAAGGGAAAGGGTATAGATGGTTGATTGCAAGATGGTCTTCCAGTCAGAAACAAGGACACAGACTAACATCAATGATAGACTCTTTGGGATGGTATTCAGCTTTCTATACTTACTGAAGAGATAATGGTGGGCTTGTGCTTAGACACAGGAGTCAATCTGAACAAGGGATAGGGTATAGAGACTTGATTGAAAGATGGCCTTCCAGTCAGAAAAAGGGGAACAAAATAACATCAATTATAGAGTCTTTGGGATGGTATTCAGCTTTCTATACTTACCGAAGAGATAATGGTGGGCTTGTGCTTAGACACAGGAGTCAATCTGAACAAGGGATAGAGTATAGAGACTTGATTGTAAGATGGCCCTCCAGTCAGAAAAAGGGGAACAAAATAACATCAATGATATGCTTGTGGGATTCAGTTTCCCATGCTCTTACTTGCTGGTGAGCTAATGGTGGGCTTCTGCTTATACACAGGAGTCAATCTTAGCAAGAAGAGCAGACTATAAAGGCTTGATTGTAGAATGGTCCCCTAGTCAAAAACAAGGACACAAAATAACATCAATGATAGTGTCTGTTCACATTTTGTTTGGCAGTACACATCAGAATATTCCTCAAAGTATACAGCCAACATATGCCGGTGTATAACCCTTCTGTGGCATACATCAACCAATAGCCACAATGGCAAATGTGGAAAAAAACAAACATTCTTTTGGTCTCCGTCAGATCCATAATGGCTACCTTTAGCATATGCACCAAGAGCACAGCAGCGAGCGTGTTCCTGCAAATGTTGCACTCCCTTCAATGGGGATGGGGACTGATGTAAATAATGACGGCCTCTGTTCCATGCTATAGATTATGTTGACTGCTATAAAAATGAATACAAATAAATGAATGAGTAAACACAGAAAATGGAAAGGACAACTGAGAAAATAACAAAAAACAGTGCACATAGATAAGATATAAAGAATACTGGAGAAACCAGCAGGATCAGCCACCAAGAACAATATCTTCGAATAGAGAGTAAATTGACTGACAGGGTAAAGGAAAGGTAAAAAGGGTGCGCCAGCAAAAACAAGGGTAGC
Organism: Bufo gargarizans; assembly: GCF_014858855.1. Lineage (NCBI taxonomy): Eukaryota > Metazoa > Chordata > Amphibia > Anura > Bufonidae > Bufo > Bufo gargarizans. Next base: position 192,257,233 of record NC_058086.1, read on the forward strand.
AAGGCCTGTCGCCAGTTAACTTTGCCACAGAGACGCTAATAATATGTTGATAATTTATGTTGCATGTTGTTATATCGCTACAACTATTCTGCTGACTTGTATGTAGCTTTGGCCTAAGGTGGAAGATACTGTAGATATCATAATCACGGTTTGACTAATTACGATCTAATCTAAGACATAAACAGAGGCAAGGAAGCCATCAGATCATTAATGTCACAGTCACACAGTACGGAAAAATATCACTATGTCAGGTTTCAGACCTGCGACGTGATCCAGAGTGAGTTTTAATTAAAATGGCGACATGAGTCACAAGGCAAGTCAAGATAAGCAGCTGGGATTAGTCACTATGTGCTACACACTGTGTCAACCGCCTAATTGTTTAATTATTTAGACTTTTGTTGTTGAATATCTAGGCTTTTTTCAGTTTGCAATGATGTACACTTGCTTTTAAACCTACTGCTGGTCCATGCGATGGAGGAAGATAAAGGCTTACCAAAGAGCTGAGAACCTGTTCTCTCCCACGATAACAATACATAGTCACCCTTCCGGATGAAGATAATCTACTGCTGCCTAGAAACCAACGGTGCAGAATTTATTTCGCAAGGTAAACTTGTATACCTTGGGTCAGCATTTTCACTTTTCTGTAGATTCTAAATTAAGTTAAAGGAATGGCTGAGATGGGAATACCCCTTTAAAAAAGAGGGGTGTCCTGTTCAGGATTGCCATCTATGAACCCAAGTGCTCTGGAGGACAGCACATTGATTTTGGAAAGAGTTAAACTGAAGAGGGACTTTATTACATAGGGACAGAGGTGAGCGGATTTCCTAAATCGGCCACAAAATTCTATTTGGGTACGAACCTATTCTACCCAAATTGAAAGTGCTATAAATGCCTGAAAAATGTCTCTCTTTCCCTCAACTCTCTCTTGAAAAAGCCTACGAATCAAACGAATCGGAAAAAATTGTAATTCTAAAATTCGGGTTAAATTTTCAATTCCAAATTTGATAGTCCAAGTTAAAGGGAGGGGGGAGCATAAGGTTAAGAGTAGTCACGTACTAGATGGGCTGGTAGGTGTGCTCCAGGGAAAGTTCATACATACAGGATGGGATGGACCTATCATCAGTATAAATGTCTCAGAAAACCGCTTTGATCGCAAACATTGTGCCAGAATTAAGATATAATAATTTTGGACCATTATTGGGAGGCCGTGGCCAGAGAAAGAAATCTACTAAAGCAAGGTTATGCATTTATATGATGAATTACTGAGAGTGAGCCCCTATTGGGTTTAGGTCTCAGCGGGAGGAAAGTTTTGGGAAACATTCAGCTGAAGTTCTGTTTGAATTGGCCCAAGGCAGCTAAGTTTGGTGACGAGATGCAGATGTTCCAAGTGAAATTTTAGAGGACCTTCAAAGACCACTTCCTATTCCTTATCTGGTATGCATATTTTGCATTTCATCCAAGTCATGTGGTTATTTGATTGGGGAAATGTCACGTTCTAGGGATCAACAGACCCCTGAACATCTACCGAGCAGACTGAACCAGACAAAACAAGGGAAAATCCAAAATGAATACTTTATTAAACAAGACAAGACAGAACATAACCATAATAAATCTGAACAAACAGGTCAGTAACAGTGGCAGATGAAACACCACTGGACCAATTGCAGTAGTTTGACCAGTTAGGCCAAACCTAAGGGCATTGTCTAAGTGAACTCCGTTCTTCACAATACCCCTGATGGTCAGGATAGCTTTTCCTGAGGGTTCACCAGGTCGCTACATCTTGGGATGGTCCCGGTGCACTTGGCCGACACCTGCAAGACAAAAGCTGCCGGTGAGAGCACCAGCAGTCTAGGTACATACAAACCAGTGAACCAGGCAAACTAACAGGAACCCAGACAAAACAAGAATCACAGGACACTGTTCAGATACAGGAAATATGCTGGAACACAGACATGGAATAGACAGATGCCTGGACCCCATGCTGAACAGATGCATGGCGGTCACACACAGAGCTTGCCAGACAGGAGACAGATGCCTGGACCCCATGCAGAATGGCTGCATGGAAATCACAGACAGAGCTGCCCAGACATGACACCGGAACTCATGTGGAATGGGGATCAAGGCATTTCCCAACAGACAAGGCCAGATAACATCGGACACCAAACATACAGACAAGAACAAAGGTGACATCGAGATAATGTTACATTGATGAATTACCAGGCGACCACACGATCAGGGCAGATGGCAAACACCCAGGTCAGGAGCATACAACTTACACACAACCAAGCTGGAGATAGACCCCCAGACATGCAGCACACAGGTCTAAATAGCTAGTTGATGAGAGCACCTGACCACCTGGTAATCAAGCACACAGACACAGGGAAACATTACCCCTATATGAACATATAGCAAACTGGTAATACAAAGTCTATACATCACAGGGAATACACAGATACACAGGACACTGTTCACACATAGATTCAAACGCAAAAACACAAAATGCAATCGCACTCTGCAACCAGCACTCTGCCTTTATGCTGGATGTTGAATAAGGCATTGGTGTACATTTTGGCCAAATCGTAATAAGCCACTCACCACGTCAAGGTCGCCTTAATGAGTGGTCCCTAACACTAGTTCCTACCTGTTATGGGCCATGACAGCCACACAAAGTCCAGGGAGCGCAGGTACAGCATGCACGCCAGGCACACTCTGCTTTTAACCCCGTCCGGTGCCATTACAGCTTTCATCGGATCCAGGGATGCAAGTACCAACATGCATGCTGAGCCCACTATATACTTCTCCTGGAGCCTAATGGCTACTGGTAGGTGCTATATAAGCAGACTCAGTTTTATACTGACTTTAAAACCAGCCTCCAGGGCATACTAACTGGTCAGGTGTGCATGACTGCATGGAGATCGCCACGCCTCCAATATATACTACAAAGAAAAAAATATAGGGGATTCAGCCCGCACAACCCCTAGCAGGTGCAGATTGCTGTTCACACATAGAAGGCAACAGCATGTACCACCCAAGCAACCAGCATACACAGGCGTAGTCCCACACAGTCCCAGAACACTGAGGGAGTATGTATCAAATATTGACGCCAGTTCCCTAGTGTAAAAAGAGTCTTTTGCTGTTTTGCACCACCCTCTCTAATTTTGAAAACTCTTGGAGAGTGTGGTTAGGTATGTTATTTATTTTCATGCCAGATTAATCATTGCAATTTTTTTTTTTAAGTTGCAAAAATGTCTCCAGATCTTTTCAGTTTGTGATTGTGTGTGGGGGTAGAAGGCTGCCGTAAGAAAAGTGAAGTAGGATTTCTATCTCTACTATAGACTGCAATAGTATTCTATTCCACAAGCCATCAGAAGATCACATGTAAAAAATGTTAAAGTCATCAGATCGCATTCAAGTTTTAAAAAAACATTTTGAAAAATATTTCCAATTTTACATATAAAAATGAACAATAAATATAATAGACCTCACCTCTTCCGAAAATACTTGAACTATTGAAATATAACATAATGCCTGTAGGTAAGGACAGACAAGGACAGTGAGCCCTACCCTAGAACTCAGCCCACTTTCCCTATCTACTTGCAATATAATCCCTACTTAGCAGAACTGCAACTGGACGACGGCCTCTATTCTAAATAAGTGAATAAGTGCAGAGAGGGACAAACACCAACAGACAACAAACAGAAACAGAGTCAGAACCAGATGGGCTATGTAGTACCAAACACATGAGACAACGAGTGGTCAAAGATAAGCCGAGGTCAGAAGCACAGAGGAATCAGTATGCAAATGCAGGAACGGAGAACAAGGAACCTAGCTAGTGAGCCAAACAAGACTATCACTGGCAATGGTGTATGGCCAGGAAAGGATAAAAACAGGGCGCCATGCCCCTGGATCAGAACCTGATAGGTCATGACTCAGCGCTCCATTAGTCAGAAACACTAGCACACAGTAATAGAGCAGCTGAGCAATCAGCCCACTGCTAATCTCCCCCAGCACACACCCGATGCTGGGAGAAACTTAGTACTGCATCCTGTTACTAAGGATGTGGTCGCGTCACCAGGGGGCATGCCAAGGCTGAAGAATGTGCCACTGGAGACTGGACAGATACGTTTATTACAATAAAATGCTAAGACTTTCAGAATATGGCAGGGGGAAAAAAAACATTTTTGAAGTTTTTATCTTTTTTAAAGTAGTAAAACAATAAAAACTGAAACCACAATTGACCACAGAAAGGACCCATTGTGAGAAGAAGGAATTGAGAGCATGGTTCTCCAGTGCCGAAATGGATTCTAAGTGAGGCCAAAGCATTTAGATATAGAGCAAGCCCTCAGGCCACAGATGTCAAGATGGAGAAGCAGCACGTGGACTTCAGAAGAGATGGGTGAACAGAGGGGTGAGCCCATGGACTGATATGTGAAAAGTTTCTCATTGGGCTAGTGTTGTTTTTATTATCTTTAATAGTGAATAATCCACCACTATTTTAGATTGATTTATTGTGGGGGATATTTTGGATATTTTTATTTAGGAAAGAAATTTTTGACAAGTCAAGTTCCCTATAATAAACATAAATCTTCCAAAATTCATGAGTAATAAAAGTGTACTTTTCTTTTTCCTTAATCAAATCACCCTAAGACATCAAGTTAAGGGAAGGGTTTCTCTGAGTAACTCACTTATGCTTGTCTTTGAGTATTAGCCACACTTCATCTTCCAGACATCATTTTACAGAAACAAACTGCTCGTGTATCACAGCTGTGCTCCATAATTGATACTGGCATCGTTACAGACATAACCATTAGTAGATTAATTTTGAATTATGATGCAGCTGTTTCCATAACCTTGAAATTGGTTTGCTCCAAAATTCCTATAATGAGGAGCTGGTAGTCTGCTACAAGGAAGAGCAGCAATACGCACAAAAAAGGATAATCTCTCACTGCTCAAATTAGCCCAACAAATTGAAGGCACACAATGGAAAGTATACAGAGATAATATTAGTAAAGCCAAAAGTACCCAGGGTAATTAGTTTACAAGTTTCTCCTGCACTTCCAGCCTTAGAAAACCCCTTTACGTTAGAGCATGCAGCTACCTGACCTTGGGGATTCCTACTTCTTCTTATGTCTACGTCAATGTCTATACATGAGCCACGTTTAAAGAAGCAATGCTAGCCATGTTAGCAGAACAGCATTAGTAGCCTAATGATAGTCGCTAATTCCTGGAGAAACCCTTCATCTACTTTTACAGTTAACTTTTATGGACATGAAGACTCATTCATAAATCTATAAAATTGCATCCATAACCAGCTATGGACCCATCCTGCATCTCCATGTGCCTTTAAATTTATTTGAGAAGAAAATTGTGGCATGAACCATTGGATTTCAGATGGTGTAAAACAGGTAGAAGGTCTTCTGTTTGAATCAAGGTCATCAAGGTCTCCAGAACCGTATTTGGATAGTTCTATAAATGGTGTAATCTTGTTTCATTTGTGACCTGAACTTAGACATTAAACGTGCCTGTATTAAAGCATACCTGAGTTTAAAAAATAAATAAAAAAGTTTGCACAATGGCTGTACTTCTTTGTACAATCATAATTGTGAAGGTCTTTTTTAAGCTTTCGTAATGTCTCTTTCAGTCATGTTACTGCCCTCTTCAGCTACATAGCTAGATGCATTTCTCTCACAAGCAAGGGGTGTCTACCTTTTGTGTAATTTGCCAGAAATTTACTGCTGTGACATCCTTTTCCTTATTTCCAGTTTTCAGCTCCAGGTCTCACAAAACAGATAAGGAGGGTGAGATCACACTTACAGACAGACAAGAGGTTCCTATACTCTTTAAAAGCTATGTAGAAGCAGTTCTTTTATCAGGCTCACCCCACTTTCTCCCTGCCATCTTCTGTGTCTGTGTTACTAGGGACTGATGTCTGACAACAGGCAGTGGACTGCAAATTAGGTAGAAGTGAAACCCCGAGTGGCCATGACTTTACAGCTTTTTTAAGGTTGATGCAGGCAGATTTTTTAAATGAAGTGATTAAAAAATTTGCTAGTTACACAACTCTCTATTGAATTAGATGAAATTGTGAGAAAGTACAGCGACTCTTTAATGATTTCAGAAAATGAGATGATCTCTAAGAGAGAATACAAAGCTTTATGTAGGACAATACAGTATGAAACAAAATCCCCATGGTTCCATAATACTGAGCATGCCCATATATTTGGGAAAAAGTGTAGGAGGGTTTGTCTAAGCGTAATAATACTCCAGGGACAGAGAAGCACCAGGCGTGAGGCACAACTTTTGTCAGAAGCAGCTTAATAACTTGGGCTGGATACAGTCACTCAAATTGCCTAATAGGGAAAGTTGAAGAAACGTAGTCATAATATTCATGTCCTAAGTGAGAGGCATTCACACAACGTTGGTACTGGTTACTGGTCCGCTAACTCTCCAACCTACAGTACCGACCAAATGTTTGGACACACTTTCTCATTCAAAGAGTTTTCTTTATTTTCATGACTATGAAAATTGTAGATTCACACTGAAGGCATCAAAACTATGAATTAACACATGTGGAATTATATACATAACAAAAAAGTGTGAAACAACTGAAAATATGTCATATTCTAGGTTCTTCAAAGTAGCCACCTTTTGCTTTGATTACTGCTTTGCACACTCTTGGCATTCTCTTGATGAGCTTCAAGAGGTAGTCACCTGAAATGGTTTTCACTTCACAGGTGTGCCCTGTCAGGTTTAATAAGTGGGATTTCTTGCCTTATAAATGGAGTTGGGACCATCAGTTGCGTTGTGGAGAAGTCAGGTGGATACACAGCTGATAGTCCTACTGAATAGACTGTTAGAATTTGTATTATGGCAAGAAAAAAGCAGCTAAGTAAAGAAAAACGAGTGGCCATCATTACTTTAAGAAATTAAGGTCAGTCAGTCCGAAAAATTGGGAAATCTTTGAAAGTGTCCCCAAGTGCAGTCACAAAAACCATCAAGAGCTACAAAGAAACTGCCTCACATGCGGACCGCCCCAGGAAAGGAAGACCAAGAGTCACCTCTGCTGCGGATGATAAGTTCATCCGAGTCACCAGCCTCAGAAATCGCAGGTTAACAGCAGCTCAGATTAGAGACCAGGTCAATGCCACACAGAGTTCTAGCAGCAGACACATCTCTAGAACAACTGTTAAGAGGAGACTGTGTGAATCAGGCCTTCATATCTGCTAGGAAACCACTGCTTAGGACAGGCAACAAGCAGAAGAGACTTGTTTTGGCTAAAGAACACAAGGAATGGACATTAGACCAGTGGAAATCTGTGCTTTAGTCTGATGAGTCCAAATTTGAGATCTTTGGATCCAAGCACCGTGTCTTTGTGCGACGCAGAAAAGGTGAACGGATGGACTCTACATGCCTGGTTCAAACCGTGAAGCATGGAGGAGGAGGTGTGATGGTGTGGGAGTGCTTTGCTGGTGACACTGTTGGGGATTTATTCAAAATTAAAGGTATACTGAACCAGTATGGCTACCACAGCATCTTGCAGCGGCATGCTATTCCATCCGGTTTGCGTTTAGTTGGACCATCATTTATTTTTCAACAGGACAATGACCCCAAACACACCTCCAGGCTGTGTAAGGGCTATTTGACCATGAAGAAGAGTGATGGGGTGCTGCGCCAGATGACCTGGCCTCCACAGTAACCGGACCTGAACCCAATCAAGATGGTTTGGGGTGAGCTGGACCGCAGAGTGAAGGCCAAAGGGCCAACAAGTGCTAAGCATCTCTGGGAACTCCTTCAAGACTGTTGGAAGACCATTTCAGGTGACTACCTCTTGAAGCTCATCTAAGAGAATGCCAAGAGTGTGCAAAGCAGTAATCAAAGCAAAAGGTGGCTACTTTGAAGAACCTAGAATATGACATATTTTCAGTTGTTTCACACTTTTTTTGTTATGTATATAATTCCACATGTGTTAATTCATAGTTTTGATGCCTTCAGTGTGAATCTACATTTTTAATAGTCATGAAAATAAAGTAAACTCTTTGAATGAGAAGGTGTGTCCAAACTTTTGGTCTGTACTTTATGTCCCAGGATCATTTTTTTCCCTTTTCCCAATAACCACTCTGACACATCCGTGGATGTTAATCGGCCACAGCAGCCGTTTTATTAATTTACATCCATAATAAACATTACCGATGAAGGAAGGTCCTCGAAGCCTAAAATAATTAATTCCCATACAGGAAACTCCACTTTGCCTCCAGCGGTTAAACACCAACTTGAAACCTTAAGCCTGCGTGTCCCTCCACATAGAGATGGCCGTCTCAATGCCCCCTTGCAACCCCAAACACCATAGGTTGAGACCCACAGCATTTAAATGCACCCCATCGCCCCTCCAAAACTCACTCATACCTTGTTCCAATTCCCGATGCCGAACTGCCAAGGAACTGTTCCGAGCCAAAAACCTACCCACCGCACGATTCACCCTAATTCGGGCCTTGTTAATTCACTCCAAAGCCAAACCGTCAACATTCCTAGAAATAAAGCCCACAAACGCAGCAGGTAAAACTTTATATCCCTTATTAACTTGTAGCACGGTCGCAAACCCAGATTGTTCCCCCCAACATGCAAAACTAATATATCCGGGGAGCGATCAAGCCGCACAAAGCGATGGACTTCTGGTAAAACCCCACTCCACAGCATACCTCTCCAACCAAGCCATCGCAGCTGCTCCGCCGCCCTCGCAAAACCAAATTGGCGTCCCTCTGGGCGAACCGCTGCCCTTGAAGCTCCCCAAAACACATACAAATTGCCAAATGAGAGCCGATGAGGAACCTAAAAGAAACAATAAAAAGAACACACTAGCACTACCAACAGCAGAAACCACCATAAAATAAAATAAACAGAGCCCCCAACCCACGCCCCGCCCAGCCGGACGTAAGAACATAATCTCCACGATTCCCAACGGCCAATCTTACGAATGACCTTCTCTCCCAAACCTCGACGAGCCGCCTCCGTAGCCTCCCCTATAAGGAAAGAATGGCCCGTATAATCCCTAGGATCCACCCCCAATGACGATAACGCTCGACGAAAAACTGACACAAACTGAAAATGAGACAAACACGTCCTGTCTGCGTGAACCAACAACAGTGAACTCACCCAACAACCACATAATCCGCTAGACATGCAGCGTCCCACTAGGTTATGTGGGAACTGTAAAAGCTTTTTGTTGTATTCTGTAATATCATGCTATATTGTATTAACATGTGAAATCCCTTTTTACCAGGCTGTTAGGTGCACCACATACATCCACCACTTGATGGGGGTAGCACCACAGTATATATAGTGCAGTTCAGGCCTAGTTAGGGTTGTTGAGAGTTGTGAAGGAGTTGTGAAGGAGATGGAGATGGAGTGAAGAGCTAAGGGGGAAGGAGAGGTCCCCTCTCCTCTCAGCTCTCTCTTGGGCTCCACGGCCCAGAGGAGCCATCGTGTATTTCAGTTTTAAAGTCAGGAAGACAGGCAGAGGAAAGTCTACATTCTACTATTCACTCTTCAGGAGTAACAAGTGAAGTTTTGGTCTAGTTTATTATTGGATAAAGACAAAGGAAGTACAAAGCCATTATTCCGGGCTCTAGGCGCCTTTGTATCTAGGCGAAGGACTTATTAGCTTCCGGCAGCCTCACCGTTATTCTAAGGACAGATAAGGGTTCTGTTGTATCACTTGTGTAGAAGACCAAGACTTGAACTACCTCAACTGAGAATGAAGCAGGGCAAGAAGCTGAATATCAGTGAGTACCTAATTAACTACCCTAGCCTGACACATTACTACCAGCACAGCCTGTTAATTGGAATTCATCATATCCAACTTGCATGTGTACCAGAGACTGTTTTATTACTGTATGTAAACTGTTATCAAGAACCTGGTTATAGTAAAGTTCTCAGTTGGATTTAAATCTGCCTCATTCTTCTAACTTCATACCACTACCATTCTCAACACTTTGCACCATCAAGGTCCTGGCATCACGATAATACCTAAGTCGGGGACTCAGCCGCACAAGCACTCAGAAACCCAATCACCATCAAGGGCATCTTGATCACCACCTGGCCGGTGTCCCCTGTAATCGAGTGTGCCCCGGAGAATCCAGTGCTGTTCTCCCCTTCACTGCACTGCTGGCCCAGGGAGGCGTCTGCTAAACCGTGAGTAACCGATGAACTGTTTGCACATTCCGGCCCACCGTGAACCTCACGTGTTCTACCCCTGCGGACTGGCACGTTGCAGACACTTCACCGGACACATATCACAACCCGGAACAGAAAAAAGAACCACAACCTCTACCTTCCACATCAGTTTTTGAAATCCTAACCAGAAATTCCACCTGGTCCCCATAAAGGTCGACATCATCCCCAAACAACCCACCCGGACGATTAATACCCCCACTATCTAATTCCCCAAGCCGAAGAGCCCTGAAAAAAGTGAAAAAGCTTAACCTCAAATTCTGAATGACACACTTCCTTCAAACGAGACCCTAACTCCAGCAACAGCTGAAACGAAACCGGTCTACGGCGATCCTCACCGTAAACGCCGCCATCCTTTTAGTGCCTGTGCCACCTAAAACTATTTTGTGACATCAGGCAACCCACGCAACTTAAAACCGAATGCCAGACTCGCCACACATCTATTCAGCTTTGCCACGGACCACCCCTCATCCTTACAATTTCCCCAAAACAGCAACAATGGCACTTCAAAATCCTCCCTTGACACCCCCATCTCATTGCACTAAACCTCCCAGCGATGCCAAGCTGAGGCATATGCCGCCCACGTCCCCGGTGCCAAAGATGACTTAATTAACTTAGCTACTGTTCTTCCAGAAGATCCCAAAGGCACGCCAAACCCTTGTTATCTGCCTTCAGCGCCAGTTGCCTAAACCGCTCCTACTGCAAATGAGAAAGGGCATCAGCAATGCAATTTTGCTCCCGGTACACGTACTGCCACCACCCAAGCATTTAACGACAAACAGGCCAACACTAACTGCTGTAACAATCGAACAACCGGCGGGGACTAAGCGGACAAACTATTAATAGCTTGCACCACACCCAAATTGTCACTTTTTTGTCCTGGGAAAAATTCCCCCCAAAGAGCCACTGCCACCACAATTGGTAATAATTCCAATAAAGCCAAATTCCTCACCCAACCCCTGGAAACCCATTGCTCAGACCAGTGTTCTGCAAACCACTCACCCTGACAATACACCACAAACCCCACTCCCCCAGCCGCATCCGAATATAGCTCGCAGTCAAAAGAATCCACTCTTCTCCCCGTCCCTCTCCCTAACGCTGGGTTCACACCTGAGCGTTCTGAAAGGAGCGCTCTGTATGCGCGATTGTACCAGCGTTTGCAATCCCGCATACAGAGACAAGCGAACGCCCATTGTCACGCGTTCCCAAAAGTCTATGTACGGGAACGCGCGACAAGACGCCCCAAAGAAGCTCATGTACTTTTTGGGGCGTCGGGCGTTTTACAGCGCGATTGTACGCGCTGTAAAACGCCCAGGTGAGAACCATTCCCATAGGGAATCATTGGTTTCTCCTTGTTGAGCGTTTTACAGCGCGTAGGAACGCGCTGTAAAACGCTCAGGTGTGAACCCAGCCTTAGGGTGGTGGGTAGGTATTGGGAACAAAAAGAAAAAGAAAAAAAAGTCATTATAATATTTACTAATTTGTAATATGGACTTTCTTATTGTTGAATTGTTGTGATTTGTGTATAAATGTATACGGTTTTACAAAATTGAAATAAAAAGATAAAAAAAAGAATCCACAACTCCTGCCATAACCATCGTGCGGCCATTAAAAGAATCCAAAAACGAAGCCCAAACCTTCAAGTCCCTCCGCAACTCCTGACTTAACAGAACAAAGTGATGGGGAAACCACACCCACAGTAGCTGCTGCCAGTCTTCTGCAAAAAATTCTACCCATCGACATAATCTGAAAAATTAAGCTTACCCAAAGGAGACTGCAACTCCCGCAGTCGAATCTTCCTCTTCTAACCCACCCTGGCTACTTCCCACCGCAACCCCAATTGATTGTCCTCCGGCAAGCGCTACTCCATCTTAACCATATCTATGACAATACCTGAAAAACTAAGTTCCGTGACTGGGCCCACCTTTTTTCTGCCGCCAAAGGAACCCCGAAACCTGCAAATACTGACTTCAGAGTGTGCAACAATAACGAACAGACCCCCGAACCTGAAGGGCCCAAACACAAAAAATCATCCAAATAATGGATGATGGACCAGCAACCTGAAACATCAATCACCACCGACTCCAGAAACGTACTAAAAGTTTCAAACTATGAACACGATAGCGAACACCCCATAGGAAGGCACACAAAATAACTCCCATCCCAGTAACTACCCAAAAAACGCATACTCCCACTTTTGCCAGCAATGCCCCAGGCCCCAATTGCCGAACCCATTCCACTGCCGCATCAAATATAGTATAGACCACAGAACAAAGCTCTGGGTCAATACCGTCATTAACTGACATGCCACGTGGGATTGATAAATGGTGAATGAGCCAAAATTTATTCGGCTCTTTTTTAGGCACTACACCAAGTGTACTCACCAAGCTGCCTGGCGCTGTGAACCCAGTAGCCGTAATGCCTGAATCCGGCTGCGTCATCCCGCCATCTTCTCCGCTCGCCGCTGTTGAGCTCTCAGGGCATCCGGTAACCTCTCTTGATGGACTCTGGGCAGATCTCACATGGGACGAAGATGCGCTGCTGGAAACTGACACGGAAGGGACTTGGGACATTGCAGACTGCCCTCTCGCAAATAAACAGCAGGGGGCGCTGAAGAGCATCTGGCGCACATGTCTCGGTGCAGGCTGAGTAGGGCCAGCCACGTGCTGCCCGTTCTCACAGGAATCTCCAAGATAGCCCCTGGTAACACCACTGCCGCATGCCTGAACACAGGCAGCAGCAGCACCAGAATCACCACTCCCACGCTGAGCAGGCTCCCCAGAAGAGAAGCCTCCTGCCCCGCATTTGACTCCCCGCTGACTGCAGCACCGGAGGGGAAGAAGATACCCTCCCTAGGTCCCGCTGCAAAATAGGATTCCTCCCACTCCAGGGAAGCTGTGGAGGATGCGGTCTCCCAGCCCCCTGGCGCAGAGGGTCCCCGGAGGGGCTCCTAACCTGACGCTGGACCCTGGAGGGTAACCTTTGGGATTAAGCGCGCCGGAGCCTAAGGGTGCCCAAAAAAGTCCCATTGTTGTAACGACTGTAGGTAGGGACAGACAAGTACAGTAAGCCCTAAGGCTAGTATTCCCTACCTACTTGCATAACAAGCCTTAAATTGATAGACTGCAACTTGTCGACGGTCCCTACCCTAAATAAATGCAGAGACAGACTAACAAGCAAAGACAGACAAACACAATACAGAGTAGTATGTAAATGGGTCAAAACCAGTCAGGTTATGCAGTACCAAATCAGAGACAAAGAGTGGTTACAAGACAAGCCGAGATCAGAACCAGATGGACTACGTGGTACCAAACGAGAGAGACAGAGAGGGGTCAGCAAACAAGCTGGGGTCAGAAGCATGAGCAATCCAAATAAGCACAGGAGCAAGAACCGAGAACACAGTTAGTGAGTCAAAGACAATCACTGGCACTGGTGAATGACCCGGAAGGGATTTGAATAGAGCGCCGAGTCCCTGGATCAGAATCTGATAGGTCCATGACTTGGTGCTCCATTAGTCAGAAACAAAAGGACACAGTAATAGAGCAGCTGAGCAATCAGCCCACTGCTAATCTCTCCCAGCATATGCCTGCTGTGGGAAGAAACAGCGCATTGCTAAGGATGCAGTAGTGTCACCAGGGGGCATGGATCAGCAGTGCATCACTCCCGGTGCAGTCTCTGGAGCCCGGACAGGTAAATTTGTTACTACTGCTCTATAAGAAGACACCAATATTATGAATGACAGATGGTGGGTGGGAGCCTTCTACAACTTTTGCATTGGGACCCTGGGTCTTCAAGTTACACCACTAGTCACCTGACCGCATATAGTTTGGAAAGACCTTGAACGTCTTTCTCTAGGGTTCAGTTCCAACTGCTCATGTGGGACCTCCACTGTCCGGACTCAATACCTCACTTGCAGAGTCTAGGCTTCTGTGTAAAGCGTAGGAACAGTCTGTACCACACGGACAGCAAACCCACCATCTGACTGCCTTGGTAAGAAAAACATTGCCCGTGTGTTTTGTAATGCATCCCCTCTTCGGCGTCCCCACACTGGTTACTGAGGCAGCCACCTTGACTGTCAATAATGGCATTTTAGTTTTATAATTGGCTCATTTTGGCAGCGCTGTTATATACAGCATACAGCTCGTAAATATTCATTTTCTGATTTCTTAGATTTAAATATGAGATGCGTTGAAATCCCCATTCAAGTTCAGTCGAATAAGAGATATTTTCCTCTAGCACAAGTCGTCCTCGTCCTCCTCTCCAGCTTCAGTTTGGATTCATGAAACTGCCACTCCGGATAACAGACCTATTTCATAATGTGCTGAATGTTCAGAGCCAAGAGCCTTGGCAACCTGACAGTAAATGCACAAGGAAAAAGAGATGTAGAAATGGCTGCAGAAGAAAAACATTGCATTTTACGTTTTAAGATTTGTAGCTGGAACTAAGCTTTTACCTTCCATTTGCAGAAGCTATAGTTGGACCCCCAGATCTGGAGGTCTTAGGGCCCCTTGACTATACAAACTCATGAGGTTCTGCCAATAAGAGAGAATTGTTGAGATCAGAAGAAGACTATCAGTCATAAGGTCATAAGCCTCTTGCCAACCATTCCTCAAATCTCTGTCCTTGTGCAGTTGGGTTTTTCATAGCTCTGAAGGCACAAAAGATTGAGGAATGACGGATAAATATATATCTTATGGACATTTCAGAATGTCTACTGGCCAGAAATCTTCAGACGTTGCCTTAATGCCCGAATGGTCAGTCAAGCCCTCCGATACAGGTGTAGTGTAGCAGAGCAGTGGTTGGTAATGTAGCTTTGTAGCACTAGGGTTCTAATTCAGAACCCAACCAACCAGGCTATAATGGCATCTGAGAATATAGATGTAGTGGCTGTTACTGAGACGTGGTTCAAGGGGAGTAATGACTGGGATATATCAATACCAGGGTTCTCTCTAAACAGGAAAGACAGAGAGGGCAAGAAGGGGGGAGGGGTGGCCCTATATGTGAAAGATAGCATAAAATCTAATTTGATACAAGTTAGCGAGAACAATTTAGAGTCAGTTTGGGTTACCTTGCAGCTTGATAATCATAAGGTAACTCGTGTAGGTGTGATATATAGACCACCTAGCCAAGTCAAAGAATTAGATGATCTACTAGTTTAGGAAATAGCTAAAATGACATTGAAGGGAGAAGTTATCATTATGGGAGACTTCAATCTTCCAGATGTAAACTGGAAAACCAAAATAGCTAGTTATGCCAGGAGTACAGATATTCTAAATTCCCTACTGGGATTATCTCTACAGCAAGTAGTGGAGGAGCCAACCCGGAAGGAGGCCATTTTAGATTTAGTATTCACAAATGGGAATTTGGTATCTGATATTACTGTAGGGGAAAGCTTGGGATCTAGTGATCACCAGTCAGTGTAGTTTACTATAAGTACAGTGACTGAGTCACACCACACAAAAACAAAAGTTTTAGATTTTAGAAAAACAGACTTTTCTAAAATTAGATTAGTGGTATACGAATCCCTATCAGACTGGAGCAGTTTCATTGAAGTCCAGGAGAAATGGAACTACTTAAAAGTGGCACTATTGAAGGCAACAGAAAATTGCATTAGGCTTGTCAGTAAAAGCAAAAAAAGGAAGAGACCACTGTGGTACTCAGCAGAAGTGGCCAAAATCATTAAAAACAAAAAGATAGCATTTAGGAATTATAAAAAAACAAAACAAAACGAGGATGACAGGCTAATTTACAAGATTAGGCAGAGAGAGGCCAAACAAGTTATAAGAGCTTCTAAAGCACAGGCAGAAGAGAAATTAGCTCAGTCAGGGAAAAAAGGCGATAAGGCATTCTTCAGATACATAAATGAAAAAAGGAAACTAAAACAAGGAATTACCAAATTAAAAACAAAAGAAGGAAGGTATATGGAAGAAGATAAAGAACTAGCTGACTGCCTTAAGGAGAGGATTGTGGAACATCTAAAATCCCATGGATTGAAAGATGAAAAACAGCATGGGCCAGATTTATCATTAGCTCAAGTCAGAATAATGGAGTGAAAAAGTCCCCAAAAAATGGCTCAAACGCTAAAACTGCGCACAAATTTGCGACTTTTTCCTGCACTGCACTATGCTCGCCAGTTTCCTGAAAGTGGGCGTGTTTTCTTATGTAAATGAATCTCTAGACAGATTTACTATTGGGACTATTTAAAAAGTCGCAAAAAAGTCGCAATTTCACTCCAGTGAGGACCATGCTTATCTTATGAGACTTTTTAATAGAACATGCGACTTTTTCATAAAAACTTGCAACTTTTTTGTAAAGATGTGCGACTTTTGTAAAGCTGCTTACTGACGGATAAGCTGCTACCGTCAAACCACATTTATTACAGTCTTAAAGGGCCGATCATAAATCTGACTTGGCTAAAACTGACTTTAGCCATATGTGAAAGTGGAGTGAGCTGTCAGAGTAATGATACATCTGGCCCCATGGGTTTACTTCAGGGAGATCATGTCAAACTAATCTTATTGATTTTTTTGATTGGGTGACTAAAAAAATAGATGGAGGAGGTGCAGTAGACATCGCTTATCTAGACTTTAGTAAGGCTTTTGATACTATCCCACATAGAAGGCTTATCAATAAAGTGCAGTCATTGGGCTTGGACTCCCATATTGTTGAATGGATTAGGCAGTGGCTGAGGGACAGGCAACAGAGGGTTGTAGTCAATGGAGTATATTCAAACCAGGGTCTTGTTACCAGTGGGGTACCTCAGGGATCTGTTCTGGGACCAATATTGTTTAATATCTTTATCAGAGAAATTGCAGAAGGCCTCAATGGTAAGGTGTGTCTTTTTGCTGATGACACAAAGATTTGTAACAGGGTTGATGTTCCTGGAGGGATACACCAAATGGAAAAGGACTTAGGAAAACTAGAGCAATGGTCAAAAATCTGGCAACTAAACTTTAATGTTGATAAGAGCAAGATAATGCACCTGGGACGTAAAAACCCAAGAGCAGAATAAAAAATCAGTGATACAGTCCTAACCTCAGTATCTGAGGAAAGGGATTTAGGGGTCATTATTTCAGAAGACTTAAAGGTAGGCAGACAATGTCATAGAGCAGCAGGAAATGCTAGCAGAATGCTTGGGTGTATAGGGAGAGGCATTACCAGTAGAAAGAGGGAGGTGTTCATGCCGCTCTACAGAGCACTGGTGAGACCTCATGTGGAGTATTGTGCTCAGTACTGGAGACCATATCTCCAGAAGGATATTGATACTTTGGAGAGAGTTCAGAGAAGAGCTACTAAACTGGTACATGGATTGCAGGCAGTGGCGTAGCGTGGGTTGCCAGCACCCGGGGCAAGCCAAAAATTGCGCCCCCCCCCCCCCGCGCCTACCCCAGGCACGCCACTTTTAACAGATACTGTAGTAGATCACTAGCAGTCCTATGTAACACCTCAGATAACACAGAGATAACTCTCTGAGTACAGATAATGTAGTAGATGGGTGTGAGCCCCCAGAATTCAGAACACACACAGTGTGACCTGAAGTCTGGGGCCAGAATGCGGCAGTATGGGCCAAATTCTCAATCTTCACCCCCAACCCTACCATGAAACAGATATGTGGATGGACATTATTATTACAGTAGAATACCGCACCATACCTGTTACATCCAGTGACGTCTCCTGTGATGTAGACTCTCCTCGACGTCTTCATTCAGAGATAAGACCGCCATGATAACTTCTTTCAGCCGCTTCTCGTCTGCAGAGTTTCACCGAAAAAAATTTTGGTTCCTCACTTTACTATCATGCTCTCCTTCCTTCAACACTGTCATCCTGCTGCCCCCCAATACTGAGCTAGAGCCAGACAGATAGCTTTCATTCCCCATAATATTATTCCCCCTGTATATTATAATGGCCCCCTCTTTATTATTAATGTAATGGCCCCCTCTTTATTATTAATGTACTGGCCCCCTCTTTAATAACAAACAGGGGGCCATTATATTAGCAAAGAGGGGGCCAGTACATTAATAATAAAGAGGGGGCCAGTACATTAATAATAAAGAGGGGGGCCATTACATTAATAATAAAGAGGGGGCCATTACATTAATAATAAAGAGGGGCCATTACATTAATAATAAAGAGGGGCCATTACATTAACAATAAAGAGGGGGCCATTACATTAATAATAAAGAGGGGCCATTACATTAATAACAAAGAGGGGCCATTATATTAATAATAAAGAGGGGGCCATTATATTAATAATAAAGAGGGGCCATTACATTAACAATAAAGAGGGGGACATTACATTAATAATAAAGAGGGGCCATTACATTAATAATAAAGAGGGGTCATTACATTAATAATAAAGAGGGGGTCATTATATTAATAATAAAGAGGGGGCCATTATATTAATAATAAAGAGGGGGCCATTACATTAATAATAAAGAGGGGGCCATTACATTAATAATAAAGAGGGGGCAATTACATTAATAATAAAGAGGGGGTCATTATATTAATAATAAAGAGGGGGCAATTACATTAATAATAAAGAGGGGGTCATTATATTAATAATAAAGAGGGGGCCATTATATTAATAATAAAGAGGGGGCCATTACATTAATAATAAAGAGGGGGCAATTACATTAATAATAAAGAGGGGGTCATTATATTAATAATAAAGAGGGGGCCATTATATTAATAATAAAGAGGGGCCATTATATTAATAATAAAGAGGGGGTCAATATATTAATAACAGAGGGGGTCATTATATTAATAACAGAGGGGGTCATTATATTAATAATAAAGAGGGGGTCATTATATTAATAATAAAGAGGGGGTCATTATATTAATAATAAAGAGGGGGTCATTATATTAATAATAAAGAGGGGGTCATTATATTAATAACAAAGAGGGGGTCATTATATTAATAACAAAGAGGGGGTCATTATATAATAACAGAGGGGGTCATTATATTAATAACAGAGGGGGTCATTATATTAATAATAAAGAGGGGGTCATTATATTAATAATAAAGAGGGGGTCATTATATTAATAATAAAGAGGGGGTCATTATATTAATAACAAAGAGGGGGTCATTATATTAATAACAGAGGGGGTCATTATATTAATAACAGAGGGGGTCATTATATTAATAATAAAGAGGGGGTCATTATATTAATAATAAAGAGGGGGTCATTATATTAATAACAAAGAGGGGGTCATTATATTAATAATAAAGAGGGGGTCATTATATTAAAAATAAAGAGGGGGTCATTATATTAATAATAAAGAGGGGGTCATTACATTAATAATAATAATAATAATGTACTGGCCCCCTCATTATTAATATAATGCCCCCCTCTTTGTTATTAATGTACTGGCCCCCTCTTTGCTAATGTAATGTCCCCCTCTTTGTTATTAATGTACTGGCCCCCTCTTTGCTAATATAATCGCCCCCTCTTATTACTGTGCCAATGCCATTGAATAGGATAGCCTTTCTGCTCCAGTCCTCTCCTCTCCCACCCCCCATACTGCCCCCAGAGCCTCTGCAATTAGGTAAGGTAACATAAAAAAAAAAAATACTTACCTATCTCCATCCCCGCTTGTTCCCGCCGCAGGCGGTCACGAACGCCTCACTGTGCCTTCCTGCGCTGCGTCATCGCGTCATCTCGCGAGACCCGACGCAGGAGGTCACAGTGAGGTTATCGTGACCGAGTCCTGCATCGCTCTACTGCCTTACAGGCTTCAGGCCACTAGGCCTGAAACCTATGGGGCATAATGGAGGGGACGGGAGCCATAGGCTCCCGTAGCCCTCATTGAAATTTTGGCTGCCTGGCGCCCCCTGCAATTTGGCGCCCGGGGCAACGGCCCCTCCGGCCCCCCCCCCCCCCCCACGCTACGCCCCTGATTGCAGGATAAAACTTACCAGGAAAGATTAAAGGACCTTAACATGTATAGCTTGGAAGAAAGACGAGACAGAGGGGATATGATAGAAACTTTTAAATAGATAAAGGGAATCAACAAGGTAAAAGAGGAGAGAATATTTAAAAGAAGAAAAACTGCTACAAGAGGACATAGTTTGAAATTAGAGGGGCAAAGGTTTAAAAGTATTATCAGAAAGTATTACTTTACTGAGAGAGTAGTGGATGCATGGAATAGCCTTCCTGCAGAAGTGGTAGCTGCAAATACAGTGAAGGAGTTTAAGCATGCATGGGATAGGCATAAGGCCATCCTTCATATAAGATAGGGCCAGGGGCTATCCATAGTACTTAGTATATTGGGCAGACTAGATGGGCCAAATGGTTCTTATCTGCCGACACATTCTATGTTTCTATGTTTCTAACCAGGTGAACATCGCCATGGGTCTCATTGTCTTAAAGGGCCCTCTAAAAAAATTGGTTGTGCTTGTATCGAGAATATGGAAACTAAACTATAATCTGACTTAAAGTCCAGTAACTAAACTTATTACTCCAACATTAAAGTACACTTAGTTTTAAGTTTCCTCTCAGTGTAGAGTGGCCTCCCCAACTCCAGAAAATGTATTGTTAAACTAGGTACAATGCCCTGTAAGTCTAGCTCAGCTGAATGTAATACCTTTCACTCAGCGAACTTTTGCTTTATTCTGAATTAAAAGTACTTTTAATCCATATGCAAATAAGCAGTTAAGTGCACCAAGGGCTGGGCCCAAGCACTCTGTGCACCCTTGCTCCTCCTCCTTCTTGATGGACAGGATCAGGTGAGATGACTGTGCAGGAATCTGATCAACAGCGGTGAACGTCCCTTGACAAAACTATGCCTTTGACGGGAATCCCTTCCGAATTCCACGTACACATACATGGTCGGTTTGGCATGTACGTTATGTGTTTTTAATAGGGAAAGAGGAGAAAAGAGACCTCAGGTGGCCACTTTTCTTCTAGGAGAGCAAAAGGATCGGATTCAAAACACCCAATCCTTTTCTTCCCCAACACCATCTGTCGGGGAAGGGTTGGGAGCTCTGAAACACATTTGATTGTCATTCGGCATGGTCGAATATTGCTTGGCCAAAAATAATCTATAGTGGGGAAGGACTTTAGGCTGAGAGTCCTCTTCAGTGACTCTGAATCACTGATGATGATGCTTATTTTTTCACCTTTTTGCTCACAGAGATGGAAACACAAGGGCACTTTGCCTCTTTTCCCCTATAATCCAGGTTTAACGATAACTTTGGGGTTCATGAGGTTGTGGAAGAATGGGGGAGTTTTTGGCAAACCCCCTCCCACACACACACATACTTTACGGGGCCTGTAAAGGGAAGATTACTTACCTGCTTTCCGGTGCTGGCTCTCTGCTCCTTCTCCTCCCAGCCTGCGATTCTTCGCTGCGCTCTCAGGATGTAAACATTGGCGGTCTCTGGCTGCCCTTACGTCATGACAAATGGTCACATGTCGCCAAGTATGCCTTGGATGCAGCTTAGGTAGGTACTTGAAGGGGTTATGCCATGACTGATGTAAAACATAAAAATCAGACATTATATAGGACATGACAATACCTTTCTACCAAAGCTAGAACCAGCCCTTTACCTCACATGGGTCCAGAGATCTCCACATTCACTGCTCCAATTGCTCTGCTAGATTATCTTCAGCCTGGCAGCTCAGGGAGTGTGTCCTTTCTGCGACAGCTCTGTACCTGTAACTGCCACGGTTGCTAACAGAAAATATTGCTGGTGACAGTTGAAGATTTAAACTGAGAACATTCGACCAGCTCAGTGAGAAGGACAAAAAATAAGGAAAGGAACAAACAGCAGGTGGCGCTATACAGATACATTTTATTATATAGCTCACTGGCTACGGTATACAAAAGTTTTAATTACATGCAAATACACAATTATTCAGATCCAGGTACTGGTTTGAAAAATGTAGAATAGTTTCGTGACCCAACCCCTTTAAAGAGGCCAGCCCCATGTGGAGACCTACTGAAAGTGCTCAGTAGTATAGAGACTTATTGGCAATGCTGTTTACAGATTCCTAAGATTCCTTGGCCAATGGTTTAATACGGGATTCACACTACAGTGCTGTATCACCCATTTGAAAAAGTAAATGCCCCCCTCCAATAATTCATGGCTGCAGCAATAATCGGAGCCAAGTGATTCCTGTCTCATCTCAGACAATGGGGGCATATTGCTAGGATATGTCTCCATTGTCTGATAGGTGCGGGTGCTGGGACCTGCACCTATATCGAGAACAGAGCGGGCCAAAGTGGAAGACTCCGGTCCGGCCACCACCAAGCGCTCTCCCATATACAAGTAAATAACCGGCCACTGCTCTTATTCACTTCTATGGGCCCGACGGAAATAGTCGAGCCAGCGCTCAGCTATTTTTGGCTACCCCATAGAAATGAATGGAGGACAGCTGTGCATGCGCAAGTGCGCCCTCCACCACTTTCAGGACTCCGTTTAGGAGAGAAGCGCGGGTCCCAGTGGTGGGACTCGCACCTATCAGACAATGGGGGCATATCCTAGCGATATACCCCCATTGTCTCAGATGAGACTATCCCTTTAATCTACAGAAGGCCAGGGATCTGCAGTCTATGGCTCTCTCACTGCGGCAAAACTACAATTTTCAGTATGCCCTGACAGTCAAATCCTATCAGGGCATGATGGGAGTAGTATATTTTTAACATCAGGAAAGTCACAGGTTACAGACCACTGATTTGGAAACAATCTTCATTGCATTGTGCATCACAGGTTATTATTCAGAATAAGAGGTTATCTGAACTATTAAATATGTCCCTCAAGGCAGCAACTGTGATATAATGATGAAAACATGTATACTTACCTATTTCATCCTCCATTGCTTCCTGTGCCACAATTCTGGTTCTCTCCACCAGGCTTTGTTCATTTGGTTGCAGCAAATCACTGGCCTCAGGGGCCACATGACATATACCTCTGATCCCAATGACCGGCTGCAGCAGAGTCCAGGGTATACAGCAAATCACCACTGCAGTGGTAGATTGGCACACCCCTCCAATTCCCTTTTATAGCACCAACTCATTCCATAGTGCTGTACAGAGATTGTTATTGCTCACAATGGTTTCGGTTTATGGATGGAGATCCACACAAACACAGGGAGAACGTACAAACTCCATGCAGATTTTGTGCTTGGCCGTAGCATATTTCTATGTAGGAGTCCGTGAGGCAAACTCCTCATTTTCAACCTGCACTTTGTAAGCCGGACCATTGGGATACACTCCCTTGCTCACTTGGTATGGCCGTACCTCCCAACACTCGCTCAACTTGCCCCTGGGACGTTTCTCTTGCGGAGTTACCACAGATTGGGGTGCTGGGACTCTCTTCCGTGTCCCACAGAATCGGATCCGCCGTTGAAATGATCTCTGGGTAGGTTCGTGCGGAGTGGCTTGCTTCCAATAATCCAGCATTTCTGGGTGTCCAGACGGATCACTCCAACACTCTCTAGCGAAATGTCCTATATTTCCACTCTGCCAACACTGTGCCCTTCGACGTCCCCCTCTCTGCCTGCGTGCGGGAGGTACCCCTATAAATTGGTAGGAAGGCAACTTAAGGTGAGGAGGTTCTGGTGTAGGAACCCGCAGGGTCGCCTGATAGGCTTGCTGTCGGGCCGGACAGGCAGCCTCAGGGAGATAGCACGACTCCATCCGTTTTTCCAGGTGCGTCAACTTTTCGTGCATAGCACTCAGGGAGCTCTGCAAGTGTTGTACCACTCTGACCTGGACCTCTTCGTGCTTTGTAACCCCGAGGGGTGTGACAGTCTGGGTCCTTATCACTCCGGACGCATAACTTTCCTCTTTGCTCCGTGCCACAGCCTCTGCCAATATTTGTCAAAAGGTTAGGGCAGGGCCCAACCTGACTCGTTCTCGCAGGACCTGTCTCAGTGAAGGTCTGTAGAGTCCCAGAATGAATTGTTCCCGCAGTATCCGGTGTACGGGCCCCAGGCCGGTTACTCCGTCTGCCTCTTTTTTCTGTACCTTGGCCAATATTCCCTGTAACGCCGTCGCATATTGTGAGACCCCTTCCTCTTCTCGCTGAATCCGGTAAAAGAACGTTGCCCGGAGGTGCCCCGCATTAGTCGTCTCACCGTATATTTCTTCTAGAAATTGCACAATCTCTTCCAACGTCCTACGGGTGGCTTCTGGTTAGAGGAAAACAGTCCTCCAGGCCTCACCCTCTAGGGCAGGCAATGCGGTTTCCACCTGTAGTTCTGGGTCGACATTGTAAATCCTATGAGCGCTCCGTAACCTTATAACCGAGTCCGACAGTGACATATTCTGGCCATCAAATTTGGGTAGCAAGTTAAACAATGTGCCCATAGGGAGGGCCCTTGCTGGGGTTCCACCATTGCCTGAGGTGCTAACATTAGCATTATGCACATTGCCTTCAGTCGCCTCCATCTCTGTGACTGTACCCTGCTCACAGCGCCACTTGTGGCAGTCATAGGAGGGAGAGACCGCAAGGCAGGATTCAAGTACAGTACAGCAGACAAGGATGCCTCCTCCACTTATCTCCGATGGAAACGAATGTGAAGACTGGTGGACCGTTCCTGACACTGCGGAAGGTCCCCAGGCCGCAGGTGATGAGGCTCCTGCTACAGAAGTACTACGTCTCGCAGTGAGGAGGATCCCGCGACCACATCCAAATCTCCTGCTGTAATGGAGAGGCCCAGGATAATAGCTCCCAGTGGAGAAAGTCAGGTCCTAGCATATAGTCAAGACCTCCGGAGATCCAGTAGGTCTACTGCAGGGGTTCCACCAAACAGGTACGCTGCCAATCAGTTCCTGGGATCTACCTGTATATGTTGTGGACAAGGTGCGGCTGCGTTTATAAGTTGTACTAATCATTCCTTTTTCATGGACTATATAGCGAGGCAGAGGACGGCCACCTTTAAAGTGGGGGGGCATGTAAGGGTCAGCCCCTAGAATACTGTTCTTTGCACAGATATCTACAATATGGTGTTACATAGACCGTGATGACTTATTTCAGCCACTAGAGGTCGCTGTGGCTCTGAGTAGAGGAAGTTGAACTTTTTCTGAGATGCACAAGAGGTAGGAGGAGCCAGAAGTTCCCAGGGTTTGAGTCCTGGCTGAAGGTGTGTGTGTGCCCTGTTAGCTGTGAGGATGGCTGCCATGTTAGGAGCCAAGTAAAGGCTAGTGATGGGACATGGAGCCTGACTGATGGAGTCCTGAGAAGCTGGTTGTGTTTGAGACAGGCCAAGATAGACGCTTTCCTGTGATAGGTTATAGAGTCAGGGACTTAGTCAGTGCACTGTAGAAGCGCCCCCTGGGTAGCAGGGCTAGATAGGAAATTAGTGTTGATAGTAGCTTGTAAGCTGTCTGTTTGCTGTTTAGCTCATTCTGTGTCTATGCAAAAGTCTATGCAAAATTCCTGTACCATTGTTGATGATTTATGTTCACCTGTTCATACCATTCCTGTCATTGACCCATTGTGCCTCTGGTGCGGTGGTACTGTACTGTTATTCAGGTTTTCCGTCAGTTTCATTTTGCTCCTTAATAAAGCCGGTTTTTGCTTCAGTCTCCTTGTCTGCTGTACTGTACTTGAATCCTGCCTTGCGGTCTCTCCCTCCTCTGACCGCAACACTTCCACTACAAAAAAGGGCATATGGTTTAATCTTCCTCCTCCTCTTCCATCATATCAACATGCTTATTAGTCTGCCCTTGCTCTTAATGTTGTAGAGGGTCAGCTCACCTGCAGGCCCTTGCATATAATGTTTTAAAGCGTCAGCTCACAAGCAGGCCCTCACCTACAATCTTTTAGAGGGTCATTTCACCTGCAGGCCCTCACCTACAATCTTTTAGAGGGTCAGCTCACCTGCAGGCCCTTGCATATAATGTTTTAGAGGGTTAGCTGACCAGCAGGCCCTCACCTACAATCTTTTAGAGGGTCAGCTCACCAGCAGACCCTCACTTACAATCTTTTAGAGGGACAGCTCACCAGCAGGCCCACACCTACAATCTTTTAGATGGTCATCTCACCTGCAGGCCCTCACAGGTAATGTTTTAGAGGGTCAGCTCACCAGCAGTCCCTCACCTACAATATTTTAGAGGGTCAGCTCACCAGCAAGCCCTCACCTACAATATTTTAGAGGGTCAGCTCACCAGCAGGCCCTCGCATATAATGTTTTAGAGGGTCAGCTCACCAGCAGGCCCTCACTTACAATCTTTTAGAGGGCCAGCTCACCAGCAGGCCCTCTCTTACAATCTTTTAGAGGGTCATCTCACCTGCAGGCCCTCACAGGTAATGTTTTAGAGGGTCAGCTCACCTGCAGGCCCTCGCATATAATGTTTTAGAGGGTCAGCTCATCAGCAGGCCCTCTCCTACAATCTTTTAAAGGGTCAGCTCACCTGCAGGCCCTCGCATATAATGTTTTAGAGGGTCAGCTCACCAGCAGGCCCTCACCTACAATATTTTAGAGGGTCAGCTCACCAGCAGGCCCTCACCTAAAATCTTTTAGAGGGCCAGCTCACCTGCAGGCCCTCGCATGTAATGTTTCAGAGGGTCAGCTCACCAGCAGGCCCTCACCTACAATCTTTTAGAGGGTCAGCTCACCTTCAGGCCCTCGCATGTAATGTTTTAGAGGGTCAGCTCACTAGCAGACCCTCACCTACAAATCTTTTAGAAAGTCAGCTCACCAGCAGGCCCTTGCCCATAATTTTTTCAATGGTCAGCTCAGCAGCAGGCACTCGCCCATAATTATTTTGATGCTCAGATCAGCAGCAGGCACTCGCCTCTAATGTTTTAGAGAGTCAGCTCTGCAGCAGACCCTCATCCATAATGTTTTAGATGGTCAGCTCAGCAGCAGGCCCTTGCCCGTAATGTTTTAGAGGGTCACCAACAGGCCCTTGCTCTTAATGTTTTTGAGGGTCACTAGCAGGCCATCAATTATAATTTTTCAAGGGTGTATGATGCCCACCTTTATGTGTAATAAAGGGTGTATTGGAGTGCCAATTCCTTGTAATTTCTGGAAGCCCTTTCACTTAGTGCATAGGCTTTATGAGTGTAGGAGTCCCACCACCTGAACAATTGTACAGCAATGTGTATGAGGCCTTCCATTATATGATATACAGGTTGTATTGGAGTGCCTCTTCCTTGTAATTTTTGGCAGCACTTGCACTTTAAATACAAGTAAATATACAGGAAATAATGTTTCCTAACAATTTTTCGTCTAAAATCGATTTTATCTTCAGTTTGGTGCGTATTATTGTCAGTTTGTAAAAGTGGCGTACTACTCGGACAACATCGTTCCCAGCAGCGAACTGGGAGTCCAAGATGCATCCAGACATCCTCCCCATGCTGTTCCTGAACCATTTCAGTGGTGTTTCCATAAATTTCTGACCTTTTCTTATGAACCAGACACCCTCCCCTCTTCAGAGCAGGGGGTGCCTGGTTTAATGCTCGGGTTCTCCTACTGACTTCCATTGTGCTTGGGTGCTCTGTAGAGCACCCGAGCATCCCGAGGTGTTCAACCTGAACACCCGAGCACTTCGGTGCTCGATCAACACTAGTGCTCTGTCATATTCAAGGACAGGACCCCAGCGCTGCAAGGCACCAGTGCTAACCACTGAGCCAGGACATCTATTTTGGGCTGAAGCCAGGAAATATTTGAGGAAATTCACAGTTCAACTAAGGGCTAAATCAACTGCATGTAATCATACCTTTCATTTAAAAGTACTTTTAGTCCCTATGCAAATGAGCAGTTAAAGGGAACCTGTCATCTACTTTATGCTGACCTCAGTGAGGGCAGCATAAAATAGTGATAGACATGCTGATTTTAGCGGTGTGTCACTCATGAGCTAAAAGTATGTGGTTGCCAAGAACCAGCATCATAATCATTACAGCACAGGTCTTGAAAAGAGTCAAATCTATTTGAGAAGAGTCCTGGTTATTCCTAATCTCCTGCTCTCTCGCCCATCTGCTGATGATTGGCAGTTCTCTCCTAGAGAAGAAAGGCAGAAAACTAGGTAGAAGACTGTCAGTCATCAGCAGTGGGCAGGAGAGCAGGAATTTCTGAATAACCAGGACTCTTTTCCAGGCCCAGTCTGCAATTATTGTGATGCTGGTTCTCAGCAACCACTTACTTTTAACTTATAAATGACAGACCGCTGAAATCAACTCACCTGTCTCTACTTTATTCTGTCATTAGAATAAGTAGCATAAAGTTGATGACAGGTTCCCTTTAAGTGCACCAAGGGTGGGGCCTAATCCACTCTGTGCATCCTTGCTTCTCCTGCTTCCTCTGCCTGTTCCACCCTCTTCTTGACAGGATTAAGTTCCTGCATAGTCATCTTACCTGGACCTGTCAATTAAGAAGGAGAGGGAGCATCTGGCAGGTGAAGAAGGAGGCACAAGGGTGCACAGATTGGCTTGGGCCCACCCTCAGTGCACTTAACTGCTCATTTGCATATGGGTTAAAAATACTTTTATCCACAGTGGAGCAAAGGATCACTAAGTGAAATATATCATTACTCCGCTGAGCTAGATCTACAAGGCATTATACCTGGTGTAATATGTGACACATATCACAGGATCAATACCATAATTCCACATTTCTGTCTGATTTCTCATTGTGTGTGTGTATATATATATATATATATATATATATATATATATATACACACAGTGTATATTTGTATATTCCTTCCTATTTTAGTTGTGTCTCATAATGCCCATCAAGCAACAGGAAGTAAGTTTAGAAAGTAGAATTGTGGGGAAAATGGATAAGAAATTGTATACTAGATAGAAAACTGATAAGATATTCCTAAAAATAATAAAGACATATTTTGTCCGAAATGTTTACGATTCCATTCTGCAGTCATGTTGAGATATTCTTCATGTTGCCTATTTTTGGTTTTGTCTATTTTATGCTGCTAGTTCCAGATCTGATCTTTGCCTACATTTCTGCCCATGACTGTTGTCTGCTCCCTAGTACTACTCTGGCCTCCAGGTTCTGGCCTCTGGTTACACCAAACCTTTCCACTGCTGATGACGGTGTTAAGGCCACTGCCACCAAGGTGATTGAGACTATGATCACCATGTCCTAAACCCTGTGAAGGTTTTCAAAGTAATTACTGTATGTGTTCCCTTAGATTTCATAGCCCTGGTTTGTCTGTGTAAGGCCTCTTGCCGTATAGCTTTTTCAGTATTTTGCGGTCCGCAAAAAACAGATCCACAAAAAATACGGATGACATCCGTGTGCATTCCATTTTTTGCGGAACGGAACAGCTGGCCCCTGATAGAACAGAACTATCCTTGTCTGTTATGTGGACAATAATAGGACATGTTCTATCTTTGAACGGAACGGAAAAATGGAAATGCGGAAACGGAAGGCATACGGAGTACCTTCCGTTTTTTTTGCGGATCCATTGAAAGGAATGGTTCCGTATATGGTCCGTGTACGGAAGAGGCCTAAATCTAATTGTGATTATGGTTGTCCACTACTGAACTGTAACATACATTTTCTATGGCACCAGTTTTCCAAAAAGTTTCTTTGAAGTTTTCCTTAGAAAATTTGCGACAAAATGTATTCACAAAGCCTGCACCCCAATACTTTCACCCCAGCTTTGGAGCATGATTATGGGATATAGAGGTAACAACTGAACCAAAAAGATCTCTCTGCCACGTATGCTGACACAAGTATTATAGCTGGAACATGATAGGTGGGTGGACTATTACAGGTTGTGCACCAGGACCCAGAAGCTACAGTCATACTTCTTTCCCAGTGCACCCTTACCTTGCCTGAATTTGGGTAAGGATTCCTATTTGTAACCAAACTAATTATATACAATATTGCAAGGCTACAATTCGCATCATGACCACTAGGTGGGCAGACACATATAGGATAGACATCTCATGACAGAATATCACAAAATCATATTTTATTTAAAGCTAATCATGTCGGAATACATTGAGGGCACATCCGTATACCAGGGTTTGGTTACCAGTATGTAAATATGCATATATATATATATATACAAAACACGTTCCTTTATTCTTTTCCATTTGTATTTGGATCATGTTTTTCTCTTCTTTGTGTATCTCAGGCATGTAGAAATTGAACAGTGACAGTATACAAGTGCAAACCATTATCACTAATTAACTGATGTGCTATCTTTAGCTCCGCGAGTCTGTGACAGAATAATACAAGACATATTCCAGCGCTGTACAAAGCGCTCGCAGTCATTGAATGGATTTGTATATGATGCATTTCAAATCAGATAAAAAAAACATCCTGATTATTCCATACTGTAGCAAAAATAGCTGAAATTCAACGTTCAAAAACAGAGATCTGCTAGGCAATCAAGCAAATTGTCTAACATACTGCTTACATTCTAACATGCAAGCGGGTTTTATCAAGATTTTGACAAACCATTTAGGGTGAGGCCAAACAGTAGTTTCACACTGCGACTGCGCCCCTGCTTTTTTTATGTGGCCATTGGCCAAAGCGGGTGTTAATGTTCTGCAGCATGTAGTCGGCCTCACTGCAGCACTTATAGAGGTTGTCCTATTAAGATAATTTAATCCCTATCCTCAGGCTAGTAGATAAGTGCCTGAATGGTAGGAGTTCGACAACTGGGGCTCTAGCCAATCACAAAAATGGGGCTCTGGGCTTCCTGTTGTAATGGGGCTTCCAGATATGGACAAGTACAAGTGCTCAGCTATCTCCGGCAGCCCCATAGAGCTGAATGGAGTGGCAACGCGCATTCGTGACTGAGGCTCTGTTGAAATAAAGGAGCATGGGCCCCCGTTCCCGTGATAGATGAGGACTCTAACAATCGGACCATCACCAATCAGACACTTAGATAAAGGATAAGTTGTCTTATAGGGACAACCTCTTTAAGTTTGACCTTACACTAAATCCCGTAAAAAAAAATGTAAGAAAAAAGTTATATTTGTATTTTTTTCTGAATGAATTCTGCATCAAATGATCATGCTATTTTTTTTTTAAACTCTACATTCTCCAACCTTATTCCAAAAAATCTGAGTAGATATTAGACCATTATCTAATGTATCTAGGGTCCATATATTTATACTCTGAGGGTCTGACCGACATTCCAACTGTGTGCATGGAATCTCCTCTGACAGATGGTGTAGGGAGAAGGAATCATGGGGCAAAATCCTTTTGTTCTCCCGGGAGGTATTTCTAGATATGTTCTTTAAAAATACATACACACTTGGCCAAATTGAGAATGTATAGGGAAGTTGTTGGGAGAGATAGCTGTTGGCTCAACAAATGTTTGCCTAAAAGGTATAGGCACTTTTAGAGTGGCCCACCAGAGTACCACAGCATCCACCGATGAGCCCAGGCTCTGACAGAAAATAGGCCTCAAGAGTTCATAAGAAGACACCCCATTGAGTCAGTTACTTGCCACTAGCATCTACTTCCTATGCAATAAATTGCATATCACTTATGAGATCTTATTTATGATACGTCCTGTGTATACAATGACAATGATAAACATTGTGCCTGGTTTCCCTGAGGAGCCGGAATGGAGGATGGGAGGGATAGTGGCTCTCATTGTCACAGTCACCCTGGGTTCACACCTGAGCGCTTCTCAAACGCGCGTTTTACGCGCGTTTTTGTCGCGCGTTCTTATGCGCGGTTTTTGTAATAGTAAACGCGCGTTTGACGCGCGTTTGTGTCATTGACTGCAGTGTCCTATGGCCACAAACGCGCGTCAAAACGCCCCAAAGAAGCTCAAGTACTTGTTTGAGCGTCGGGCGTTTTACAGCGCGTTCGTACGCGCTGTAAAACGCCCAGGTGTAAACCATTCCCATAGGGAAGCATTGGATTTCATGTCTTGAGCGTTTTACAGCGCGTTTGAACGCGCTGTAAAACGCTCAGGTGTGAACCCAGGGTCAATGACAGTGGCTTTCCTCAAACCGTTGCCATGCAGTGAAAGGAGGGCACACTTTTTCTTACCTCGGAGCACACTCTGGTTCTGGTGCTTCTGGCTGGTGGTAGTTGGTGTTCCATAATGTTAAGTGTTTGCATGGGTGCAAGGAAGGGCATGTAGAGTGCAATGGCTGATATATGGTACAGGAGTCTTAAAAGTTTTGTTACCAGGTTATCTTACTGATGTAGCGGTCAGGGAGGAAGAGACCGCATGGCAGGGTTAAAATACAGTACAGCAGACAAGGAGGCTGAAGCAGATGTCGGCTTTATTAAATAACAGAATATAATGGCCGGAAAATCGGATTAACAGTATTGTGCCGATGCACCAGGGGCGCAATCGACAAATGACAGGAACAGTGTTAACAAGTTTACATAAATTTACAGGAAGGATAACTGAACTTTGCATATACCAAATACGCTTCAAACAGAAAACACATAAAAATACAGGCTACTCTCCTCTGATATTTTCCTGTCTCAACCCTGCTTCTCAGGGCACGTTGCTACAATGCTCTGGCTAAAGTATCCTGTTCTATGACCTATCACAGATTAGCACCGGTGCACACTCACAGTTCTGTAGGCAGCTGTTTGTCTTGGTCTGATACGTGGAGGCAGGTGTAGTCTGGATCCTGATCCAGTCGCTTGCTTGTCCCAGCGCAGTTTTTTTCTCTCTCTGTCTAGATTGCAGGTACAGGCATCCACATAGTTCGACTCTGACAGAAGTACCTGTCCTATCACTTGTCTCTGGATTGAACGATAACACTCCTCTCGGACACACTTTACAGTCTCTGTTGTTCTGTCCCACAGCAGCCTGGAAGAATCACTTTACAGTCTCTGTTGTTCTGTCCCACAGCAGCCTGGAAGAATCACTTTACAGTCTCTGTTCACATCGGCCATAAAAACGCACTCCAGCCAGGAAGACACACACCAGACTCAGCCCGGAAACTTTAAACTCCTCCTGGTGGCTACCCGACTGTTTAGGGAGGGTAGACAGGGACTGGGGGTCCCCCTTGCTCCCCCTTCCTAGTTTCCGTGTATGGCACTTACTGGCCCTGGTTCGGCGTTCAGGTTAGGTAGGAGTTAAATCTAGTGTGGCAGGAAGAGGAGGCGGGCAGCAGGAGGGTACTTAGGGGCTGGTCCCGCCTATTCTCTCCCTCTTTATCGGAAGCGCTGTGCCCCTCCCTCCCTTTTGGTTATTATATTGGAAGGTTTCAGGTTATTTTATGTATTTATGTTTGGCAGTGTGTTATGCCCTCAAGTGGGGGCAGTATGCAGGTGTTGGAAGAATTTTATAAGTCACAGCTGGCGGCAAGTTACTGCGAATAAAAAGTTGTTAATGAAGGGTTTGGCGGAACTGCCCGTTGGGAGTCAAGCGGCTGGCAGATCGCACGGTTTTATACGGTTGCCGTTTTCTGAATAAAAATATAGCTTTGGCCGACTACCACCCAGCAATAAAGAAGTTAAAAGAAAGTAAGTGGTCAGTGTCCTTATTTGGGGGGAAACGGTTTGTAAGTACGGGCCAGTGTGGGTAGGGGGTGTTCCCTTTCCTTCCCCATCCCTTTGTTATTACCAACAGTCTGGTGGCTACCCGACTGTTTAGGGAGGGTAGACAGGGACTGGGGGTCCCCTTTGCCCCCCCTTCCTAGTTTCCTTGTAGGGCACTTACTGGCCCTGGTTCGGAGTTCAGGGGGTTAAGGAGTTAGGTAAGGGTTAAATCTAGTGTGGCAGGAAGAGGAGGCGGGCAGCAGGAGGGTACTTAGGGGCTGGTCCCGCCTATTCTCTCCCTCTTTATCGGAATCGCGGTGCCCCTCCCTCCTTCCCTTTTGGTTATTATATTGGAAGGTTTCAGGTTATTTTATGTATTTATGTGTGTTATGCCCTCAAGTGGGGCAGTATGCAGGTGTTGGAAGAATTTTATAAGTCACAGCTGGCGGCAGGTTACTCCGAATGAAAAGTTGTTAATGAAGGGTTTGGCGGAACTGCCCATTGGGAGTCCAGCGGCTGGCAGATCGCACGGTTTAATACGGTTGCCGTTTTCTTAATTAAAACAATAGCTTTGGCCGACTACCACCCAGCAATAAAGAAGTTAAAAGAAAGTACGTGGTCAGTGTCCTTATTTGGGGGGAAATGGTTTGTAAGTATGGGCCAGTGTGGGTAGGGGGTGTCCCCTTTCCTTTCCCATCCCTTTGTTATTACCAACAGTCTACATCCTCTGGAACAAACAACTTGATTTTTCTCCTACTCAACGACACAGCGGCCTCTTGTGGCTGGGGGAAGGCATCACATTCTGTGTGAAACCTTATCATTAGCAATACAGTGCAATATAAATTGGTGTTTCTAGTGGCTGACCCTTACACTGACTCCAATGCTCAGCTATGCACACTGTAGGTTCTCTAGTCCTCTCCTTTGTCTTACTCCTTCAGTGAGTCTCTATAGCCTTTTGGGCACAGCTTCCTCTCTCTCTGTACTCCAGTTGAGACTGACCTAAGTTTAGGGGTGGGACCAGCCCACATCTAACTTCCAAGAAGGGCTGAGCCAGGATTGTTAAATGAGGCTGTGCCATCTATACATAGTTAAACTGGGTACAATACATTACATGACAAGGCATACCAGCATGTTACATAATAAACAATTTGTAAATAACCCCCTGTTCTGGGGTACAGCAATTGTAGTGCAATTAAACTATAGCATGTACAAGTTCTGTATAAACAGAAGAAAGACCCTTAGAATGATCCACTCTGGTGTGCTCGGGGAATCCCAGTGTGATAGATCCCAGTGATCTCTATGCTATTACTGAAGGACATATTCTCCTGCATAATACAGCAACATGCACTACCAACACTTCTGTACTGTACTATGGAAGGTGATAGTCTTTACAAATGGATGAAGACCTAGCATGGTAACCTGTCAAAGCTGTAGGTGATGCTGGACAAAATCTCAGACTCAAGTTGCTTCCTACTGGGTAATTTACTTTGTGTAAGTTCCCGGAAAAAAAAAAGAAAGAAAGTTGCAGAAAAGAAATGTCCTCTGCTCTGATGACAGTGCCAGACTGTAGCATGGCATCAGATATAGTACTGCCCCCTGTAGGCAAGGCTTTGCATTTCAAAAGGAACATGGATTTACATTATTAACTGAAATTTCACTTTAAAAGGAAAAAAAATTGAAGAGCATTTGCCTCTCTGTTCTGATGGGAAGCCTTGTTCTAAACTCAGGTGACTGCTTGGTATTTGCTTGATATTTCCATAATTATGGATTTAACTTTTGAGAGCAAATAACGAGGGAGCTGGTGATTTGCAGGGCACATGGTTAGAGATGAGTTTCAATACTGTATGGAGCAGGAGCTCCGTACAGTATTAGAATGTATTGACTCCGATGAGCCAAAGTTATTACTGATTTCTACTGTAAAAAACATTCCCTGAACTCGGGTTCGGTTCCAAATGGTGCTTTGGTTTGTTATATACAATGCACTTCAACAGCAGGTAGATGCTCTAGTATCATTACAAATATTTGCTGCCCCCTCTTGTCATCCTCACTACTTCCACATGTCTGTTAATCTTGTGTATTCTGCTTCCTTAATTTCCCATATGCCCTTCATGCTTATTTGTGATAATGGAGCATTAGAAGACTCTCCTATATTTGTGTAAATGGCCACATGACAGCCCACATGCACCCTGGGACATATGAACAAATATTTGCCTGCCACCTCCTTTCTTCTCTCCCTCAATCTATGCATATCAGTTTTGTACATAATAAAAAGTCAACCTCACAGAAGCATTATTTTTTTTATATTGCATGTATTGTGTGACTTATTTTAATATTTTATGTGTTTTTCTAATTTTTATATTTTATATATTTATTTTTACATTTTATGTATTTGACTTTGTTATTTGTATATTTTACATTTTTAAATTATTTTTATATTTCATTTGACTTGTTATTTGTCTTTTTTAAGTTTTAGGCTTGTTATTTGCATATTTTATATATTTGACTTGTTATCTGTATACTTTACGCATTTGAATTGCCTGTATTTTTATACTTCATGCATTTACCCTTTTATATGAAATTTGTATATATTTGAATTATTTTGTATATTTTATGTACTCGACTTATTTTTATATTTGTTCATGCATGTAACCTGTCCACTGTGTATGGTTTTTCAAACACATGGTGGTACATGCGCTGAGGGGCTGGTGGGCAATGTTGCCAGCTCTCTGTGGCTGGCTGACAGCGGCATACCTGTAGGTTGCAGGGTTACTGAATATATATATATTTACACCTTTTTTGGTCAGATTGTGTGTTGTAGTAGTGGAAACAAGTGTGGATGCAGAAAGCCCTGGGGTGTCTACAGAGATGGAGCCCACTAAGGAGGACTGAGGCCCAAAAGAGCATATTTTAAAGGTGGTGTCAAAGCTATTTCTTTTATTCTTTGTTCTCTGAAGGCTGTGCTGGTTGTAGAGACAAGCCATGCCCTGCAATGCCAAATCGGCTGTCTGAGCTGCCCTGTGTCTCTCCTCCCACTAGAATCTTCTATAAAGTTTAACCCCTTCTACCATCAGCAGCACAGACTCTGGGTTCGAGACTCTGCCTCAGGTACTGAGCAGCTGCAGAGTTTCCTCTTCTCCTTGCACTAGGATCCTCCATCCCTCCTGCAGACACAGAGCTGACAAAGACTGGAGAAGTTCTCTCCTCTTTACTCTTCTGCTGGCTGTGAAGAAGTGTCTGCAGAGCATTGCTCAAGAACAGGTGTGTGTATCAGCCATGTCATTGTACTGTACAGATGGGACTTGTAGTCCGAAACATACAACATGCTGCTGAGAATCTCACAAGTCAGAATGCTGACAGGGCAGCACTTTTATTCACTCTCTTTGCAGAGCTGGGGACGGAGAAAGGGCTAATGCACATGAATGTAGTTTCTGTCTGAGTCCGTATGCAGAAGCATTCACTTCAATGGGGCACCACAAAAAAACGGAAATAACTCCATGTGCATTCCGTGTCAATATGTCAGCATGTCTATTCCGCTAAAAAATAGAACATCTCCTATTATTGGCTGCATTATGGACAAGGATAGGACTGTTCAATTAGGGGCCGGCCTTACCGTTCTGCAAAATACTGGTATCCATGTTTCACAGATCTGCAATTTGCAGACCCAAGACATCTACTGGTCATGTGCATGAGCCCTAAGGCAGTCTTTGTTGACACCCACAAGTATTCAAGAGGGAAACCTCCAAGATTGTTGTTACATGCTCCCACAGCTCTGCAACTGCATGTCAACAAAGGGCCAGAACTAGGGAAATGAGTAAATTTCTTATTATTTTTTTTTGCCTAAAACTTACTTAGCTTATGTATTGCTGACCATTAGATTTACAACGCTTTTTTTTTTTTATATGACATGGACAGCCCCATTAAGGGGAAAAGATACTCAGACAGATTCAGTGGCAATCGTCTGTAATGTACTTATGGGACATGTCAGTCACCCATTGCTTACTCCCTGGTCCATTATAGAACATATGCCTTCTTTTGCCTACTGGGAGAGAATTGTAAAGCTCTTGTATTTTAGTAGCAATAGCCACATGACAACCCACATGTATATGGGGTGTTGCGTAGGACATGGCCAAAATCATGACATAGTGAAGAAGAGAATAGTTCTCCACTTCACCAACCAGCAATCTCTGATGTCTGTAACCCCCCCTCCCCTCCCCCAGCTTTAAATTGCCAGATTTCTAGCATATACCCTAGATCAGGGATGCCCAACCTGCGGCTCTCCACTACAACTCCCAGCATGCTCAGACTGCGTACAGCTATCAGCCTACAGCAGGGCATGGTGGGAATTATAGTTTTACAACAGCTGAAGAGCCATAGGTTGTCCATCCCTGACCTAGATGAAAGAGTTAACTGGAAATCCCAGGAGGTCATGTGACACTAAGAATAGATGGATTGTATGTATAAATACATTGGCCACACTTGTGTAGATTTAATTAGCCTATTTGGTCACATTAGCATGGAAATAAACAGACCAGATGGACCTAAACAAAAGGAGGCTGACACAATACAGGGAGGGGATACGAAACAAAAAGGGCAAACAGAAAGCATTGTAAAGTAAAACAAATAATATGTAATGAAGTAGCAGAGCTGGGTTTGTAAATACAGGAGAGTGGTATTACCGTACATAATGTGTGGCTTTCCATATACACCAACAGTTATAAAAAAAGAATAGTGTTGATCGCGAATATTCTAATCGCAAATTTCTATATCTTTGTAATCGCAAATATTCTAGATTTTTTTCCATCAGTACCCTCCCTGCTTCTTGCTTGTGGGCCAATGAGAAGGCTGCAATATCTTTGTCAGAACTTAGCAACATCCCTATCAACCAATAGGAAAGTTGCCTACCCCTTACTATATAAGAACCTCCCCAGCAGCCTTTTTCTGCTGTTTTTTGCAGTTCTGAGAGATAGAGCAGTGTCATTGCTGAGCTCTGTGCTTTGCTGAGTCATCTGGATCCGTAATCAATTACATTAGATAGTTAGTTGGCTCATATATATAATACAGATAGTTAGTGGGAGATGTGCTATTTGACAGCGACAGCAAGAGGGACATCATGGGGGAGGTAATGCAGGAGAGTGAGCTGCTGCTTGGTCCTGATGCTCAGGACCTTTTGGAAGGGATGGAGAAGGGGGTACCGCCCGTCATTACCCCAGTGACATCCCTTCCAACTGGTGTGGGTGGTTTCAGCCACAGAATCCCCGCGCCTAGTCAGACCTAGTCGTCGGTGGGCGGGCGGGGGCAGCGGAGCCAGGTCAGGGGCTCCACGTCTGCTGTTCCCCTAATTCCACCACTGGTCAACCTTGGGTCTGACAATGCAGGCGACGAAGAGGAGTGTGCCCAAGAATGTGTCCCACATCCCTTGTCAGGTGACAGCAGCACTGATGAGGAAGGTAGGCACCTGAGGCAAACGGTGCGCCAGGTCACCAGGGAGCCCAGTGGTAGGGGATCCACTGGTAATGGTAGCAGGAGGCGGCAGCAGCAGCAGGTGCCGCCTCCACCTGTGTGCACCGAGCCTGAACAGGTGCAAGCCAGCACCACCCCATCTGATAGGAGGTTGGTGCGTAAGTCGCCTGTTTGGGCTTACTTCACCCTGGCAGAAGAAGATCACACAATTGCCATCTGTCAGCTGTGCCATGCCAGGGTGAGGAGAGGGAGGTCACTTGCTCGGCTGGGTACCACTGCCCTTACCCAGCACTTGAGAGGCAACCACTGGCGGGAGTGGGACAAGATGCAGGGTGGTCGCAGCAGCGCCAGCAGCAGTGCGCAGTGGACAGCTGTTCCTGCCAGTCCTGCAGCCACCACACTCCCTTCCAACAATGCATTCCCACTCTCTAACTCCCTCTTCTGAAGGTACTGGTACCGGCAGCCAGACCTCTGCCTCCTCTGTCGCCTCCACTGCCATCCAGCGCCAGCCGTCAGTCGCAGATGAGCGCACCACGGCCTACGCACCCGGGGACCGCCGGGTGCGTTCACTCAATGGGCTCCTGGCAATGGTTATCACCCAACATCTGCTGCCCTTCAATATTGTGGACGGTAATCCATTCTGGCAGATGTTGGAGCAGGCCCAACCCAGATGGCATGTCCCCAGCCGCCGTTTCTTTGCCCTACACCAGCACATTGTGCAGAATGTATCCCTGTTGCTGGATCACGCTGTCAGCGACAGGGTGCATCTCACAATGGATAACTGGACCAGCAGACATGGGCAGGGATGCTATCTCATCTTCACAGCCCATTGGGTGTCCTTCCGAGGCGCCGGGGAGGGATCAACAGATGTGGTGGCATCTCAGCTTGTTGTGCCGCCCCATGGTGTCCAGGGGAGAACTGCTGCTCTCCCTCAAGCCATTGTCTCCACCACTGCTGAGCCCCCCAGCAAGCTTCCCTGTAGCTACACAACTGTGGGGCATGTCCGCTGCCAGGCCGTGCTCCAGCTTGTGAGCTTAGGGGAATGGAGACACACTGGACCTTATGTCCTGGCCGCCCTTCAGGCTCAGGTCCACAAGTGGCTGACACCCCGAAGGCTCCAGGCAGGTATGGTTGTCTGTGACAATGGCAGCAACCACCTCGCAGCCCTCCATGCTGGCAGTCTCACACACGTGTCCTGCATAGCACATGTCCTAAACCTTGTTGTACAGAAGTTCCTGCGCACATACCCAAGGGAGAGCGACATTGTGCAAAGGGTATGAAGGATTGCCAGCCACTTCTGACGCTCCCCAAATGCCACCGCATCCCTGTCCATACTGCAACAGGCTGATGTTGGACAGTGTGACGTGGTGGAACTCCACCATCCACATGCTGGAGAGGTTTTGGGAGCAGCGATGGGCGGTGAAAGAGTACCTGCTAGACCTAGGCACTCCGGGGCCATCACACCCACTCCCCTACATCACCAATGCGAAGTGGTGGCTGTGGCGAAACCAACCTCGCCACGGTGTTTTGGAGGGGGCTGTTTACCAGCCTCCTGCCCTGGGATTATGGTCCCTTAAGTTATTGGGTCTTAAGGCACTTGGGACGGAGCCCTCTGTCCCTGGATTGCATCCTCTGCCTTATTTGCTTGGATGAAGCACATGGTGAGAACAATAGATAGCGGCCATTTTAGCTCACAGACACTCTTCTGACTTTTCAACACGGTGCTATCTTGCCTGTATTTGGTGCACAGAGACATCATTCAGTAGTTTGAAACTACCAAACAGGGGACACATTTATTAGTGACTATTTTCGGTATAACTTGTATATTTTCAGTGTAACTGTATCTTCCAAACTACTGAACGGATGTGGGTGAATTTTGGACATGTGGTTCACCCAGATCCCCCGGTTCCGAGGATATATTGGTTATGGGGTTATTGCATGTTTTGGGGTTCCTGTTTTATCCTTCATCATGTTGAGACTGGTGTTTGGATAACTGATCAAAACTGGAGGATTGCTATACGCTGACGATTTGCTATACTCCCCCTGCATAACTACTAGCTCTTGTAAGAGCTGTTCCTGCTCTCTGGCTGTAGGAGAGGTTCACCCACTGGAGCCTGGAGCCTTGTCGTAGGTCCAGCGTGGGTGGAGGACGGTGAGACCCCAACCAAGCTGCGGCGGTTCGTGGGGTCTGCAGTGCGTACGGTGTCAAGTGGAGTGCTTGGAGTCCTCGGAAAGCACTAGGAGCATCTATCGACGGAGGTACCCGGTCGGGGTGCTAGGAGATCCGTTACATTGGTGGCAAGCGGTGGGATGGCGTCCTAGTGTGAGGAGAAGCAGCTCGGAGACACCGTTCGTGGAGTATATTGAGGGCAACGCTAGTATCCGTACAGCGCCCCTGGCTACAGCAGGATGGAATCGGCTAGTCTTCGAACAGCGTTCCACTACGAGGAGGATGATGACCCGGACTGGAGGGATGCAGTCCGGAAAGGCGTCTGGCACGAGGCCCTGGAAGATGTACAGCGTCGGCGGGGCGAGTGTCTCCCCAGTGAGGAGCAGCAGTTGCGGATGCGAGTGGCCCTGCGAATGCCCCTCCTGGGAGAGGAGCCCCTGAATGAGTGGGTGACAGAACTGGAGAGCCTGGTATGGAAGGAGATTTGGCTAGATGACGCCTACCAGGAGCTCTGGTGGTATGTGATTCGGCACTCTCCCTGGATGGCTGAGCACGACAGACCCGAGGGTGAGGATTATGATGGCCCTGGCCTGTTTTGAGGCCTTCGCAGAACCGGAGTTCGGAGATGCTGGAGGGTCCCGGTTCTGGGATATCTATGACTACAGAGAGGCTATGCATGATTGGGCTACAGCGAGAGAGATGAGACAAGACCTGGCATCTCTAGTGACAAAGGAGTGGGAGCTGGAGCAGGACTACCAATACTTCTTCAGCTCAATTCGGTCCCAATATATACTGCCAGAGAGCTGGGTGGCAGTCCCAGACCTACAACCCTACAGCTGGGAAGACCCGACTGAAGTATCCCCTGCTTCAGTACCAGCTACAGAGGTAGGGGTCCTCATAGACTGGTCCTGTGAGGAACCACAACAGGCAGGTGGAGACGGGACCGAGGGCTCTCCACCGGGATGCTGGGATGCTGGCCCAGACCCTCAGCAGCAGCCGGAGTTGCCAGGTGTGGACGCAGGTGATACTGACTCGCAAATGTTGAGGGACCTCACAGACTTGTCCTGGGAGGACCCACAGATGGCAGGTGGAGATGGGACCGAGGTCTCTCTACTGGCCCTACAGGGATGCTGGGCCGCCTGCCCAGATCTCCAGCGGCAGTGCATATCACAGGGAGAGGAGACAACCGGTCTCTCTCCCCAGCGGCAACCTGAGTTCCAGGGGGAGGAGATGCGGGGTCCCTCTGCCTTACAGCAACCAGAGTCCTGGGGAGGAGAGGCAACCGGCCTCACCTTCCACCAGCAGCCGAAGATACCGGGAAAAGGGGAACACAAGCCCCTCTGCATGGGCGCATATGAGACCGCGGGCTCGGTGCCAGTCCTACAGGGATGCTGGACAGTCGGTCCAGATCCCCATCCATCTCCGCAGGGATACCAGGAGGAGGAGGTAAGCGAGCCCTCCCCTTCCCAGCTACTTCCCAACAGAGTTCTGGGGGCAGGGGATGAGCCTGCGCTACCCACTGATTTCACCCCAGCGGAAGTGCTGGCATCTGGGCAGAGTGCAGTCGGCCTCTGCCCTCCCCTATCCTCTTCTCCAGAGCCGGACTCCCCACCGGCTACCCAAGCGGAAGAGCTGGCATCTGGGCAGAGCGCAGTCGGCCTCTGCCCTCCCCTACCCTCTTCTTCAGAGCCGGACTTTCCACAGGCTACCCCCGCGGAAGAGCTGGCATCTGGGCAGAGCGCAGTCGGCCTCTGCCCACCAAGTACCTACAGCTCCAAGCTGGAGAACCACAAGGCAGCAAGGAGTCGCAGATGCCCACTCGACAGCTGGGGACATACAGAACAGAGCCAGGCCCCAAAATTCAACCGGTCCAGTATGGGGTTGTGGTTGGACTGCCAGACTAACTCAGGTACTGACCGTGAGGTCAGGTATCTGGCTAGTCTTCCCTGGGAAGGGGAGATGTGTGGCGAAACCAACCTCGCCACGGTGTTTTGGAGGGGGCTGTTTACCAGCCTCCTGCCCTGGGATTATGGTCCCTTAAGTTATTGGGTCTTAAGGCACTTGGGACGGAGCCCTCTGTCCCTGGATTGCATCCTCTGCCTTATTTGCTTGGATGAAGCACATGGTGAGAACAATAGATAGCGGCCATTTTAGCTCACAGACACTGTTCTGACTTTTCAACACGGTGCTATCTTGCCTGTATTTGGTGCACAGAGACATCATTCAGTAGTTTGAAACTACCAAACAGGGGACACATTTATTAGTGACTATTTTCGGTATAACTTGTATATTTTCAGTGTAACTGTATCTTCCAAACTACTGAACGGATGTGGGTGAATTTTGGACATGTGGTTCACCCAGATCCCCCGGTTCCGAGGATATATTGGTTATGGGGTTACTGCATGTTTTGGGGTTCCTGTTTTATCCTTCATCATGTTGAGACTGGTGTTTGGATAACTGATCAAAACTGGGGGATTGCTATACGCTGACGATTTGCTATATTCCCCCTGCATAACTACTAGCTCTTGTAAGAGCTGTTCCTGCTCTCTGGCTGTAGGAGAGGTTCACCCACTGGAGCCTGGAGCCTTGTCGTAGGTCCAGCGTGGGTGGAGGACGGTGAGACCCCAACCAAGCTGCGGCGGTTCGTGGGGTCTGCAGTGCGTACGGTGTCAAGTGGAGTGCTTGGAGTCCTCGGAAAGCACTAGGAGCATCTATCGACGGAGGTACCCGGTCGGGGTGCTAGGAGATCCGTTACAGTGGCAGATACACCAGG
Organism: Bufo gargarizans; assembly: GCF_014858855.1. NCBI lineage: Eukaryota > Metazoa > Chordata > Amphibia > Anura > Bufonidae > Bufo > Bufo gargarizans. The sequence continues at coordinate 192,301,256 of NC_058086.1, forward strand.
TCTGCCACGTGTTGGCCCCCTTTGAGCAGGCAACCAAGCTGGTCAGCGGGGAGCATGTCGGCCTCAATGACGTGCTCCCCATAGTGTTCCTGCTGGACAGGACTCTAGAACGCCTACTCGAAGCTGGGGAGAGTACCTTGGTGGAGCAAGAAGATGTAACACTGCTCCACTAAGACCAGGCCCAGGATGAGGAGGAGGAGGAAGAATTTTTTGAGGAGGTTGTTGATATCCAGGAGTCTGGGCCTGGTCACGGGCAGCCAAGAAGAGTTCCAGTGGGGTGTCCTCTTCCCCATGGCTGCCCACATGCTGCACTGCCTCCGGAGGGACCCCCGGATCAGGCAAATGAAGGAGAGGGATAATTTTTGGGTGGCCACTCGCTGCAAGGGAAAACTGGAGCAGTTCCTCCCAGCCAGCCGGCGGGATGCTCGTATGCAGCAACTGAGGTCCAGTCTGCTCCGCCGGCTGGAGGAGGCCAACCCTCTGCCTCATGCTTCAGTTCTCCCCGCTCATCTAACGCAGCAGGCAGCTGGCCCCAGCAGCTCCAGCAGAGCAGGAGATCTTATGGGTGGCATGAGGCAGTTCTACCAGCCTGCGCGACCCAGTTGCAGCAGCAGCAGTCACCACCAGCGGCTAGCCTACATGGTTTCTGACTACATGAGGTCCATCGTTGCTTCCAACAGCATGAGCACTGACGACCCCATGGAGTACTGGGTTGCCAGGCTGGACACCTTCCATGAGCTCGCTCAGCGTACTATCTGAGCGGAAATTCAGTGTGGCAGGTGGGGTGGTCACCGACAAGCAGACCCGTCTGTCCACAGACTCCGTGGATAGACTGACCTTCATCAAAATGAATGAGTCCTGGATCGGTGGTGACTTTTTGGCCCCCGCCGTCGGTTCAGGGCGCTGCAGTTCAGGGCAGTTCAGGACGCTGTGTTTTTAAACTTTTGTATATATTTATCGATTAATTTATTTATCTATTTCTCTATAGATTCATTTATTCTGATATTCTGCCGATCTTACCCTACGCGGTGTCCCACGTGGTATGGAGTCTCGAACGTTGTAAAATCTTAGATCCTTCTCAACGATTCTGCCTCTAATTCGAGACAATGGCAATAGTCCATATGCGAAAATCCACAGGACTGTAACCTTTTTCTGTAGATAACTCCTGGTTTGTTGGGGAACGGCTCACTGTCCCAGCTGAGGAAGGGGTGTATACCCTGAAACGCGTCTGGGTCAGCTGCTTGGTTCAGTTTTACATAACAAAGCATTTTTGAAAATAAAAGATTTTTTAGTGTCTCCACATTCTGAAAGCTGTAGTTTTATTTATTTTTTGGGCGACCATCTTGTGTAGGGGCTCATTTTTTTTCAGGCTGAGGTGACAGTTTGATTGGTACTATTATAGGGTGCATATGACTTTTTGATCGCTTGCTGTTACACATTTTGTGATGTAAGGTGACAAAAAATGTCTTTTTTTACACCGTTTTTATTAGTATTTTTTTACCGTAAGGTCATGTGATATTTTTATATAACAGGTTATTACGGACTGTCTTCATATTCTGAGACATATTTTTATTTATTTTTTGGGCGATTGTCTTAGATAGGGGTTAACTTTTTGCGGGATGAGGTAATGGTTAGATTGGTACTATTTTGGTGGGCATACGTCTTTTTGATTGCTAGGTGTTGTACTTGGTGTTGGTAATTCTAAATCAACCAGCAAATACTGGAGGTCAGACAAAGAAAGCTTCTCCTGAGTTCTGACCAATGTGCAATGGATGTGCAATGTGCATGTGAGAGATATTTCTCTGCTGTCTGAGACATACAGTACATGCTACAGACATAGTGCTGTGATGTCACAACAATACTTAGTGCACCAATCAGTAATATCTACTCAGACCTGATAAAATGTGAAGTTCCACGTATTGCGCCCAAAAATATGCGCATCATTAGTGCCGATTTGCGCAATTGCGAATATATTGGAGCACTCTATCTGCGTATAAAGCTATTGTTCTGCCATGCATGCGAAATGTAATCAAAAACAGTGCTTCAATGTAAAATTACTTGCAGTGATCAGTTCTTCCTCACAGTCATGAAAGTTGGTGCCAACCATTTTCTCTAGTGTCAGGAAACTCCTAGCTGCTTGAAAAATGTAGCAAAAGTGACCCACACCTGTATTGCGTGTGCAATACGCGCATATTACATTGCTGATTTTGCAATCAAGAAAATAATTACTGGAGATCACAAATTCTAGAATTTGCTAATTTATGGCGAATATTAGGCCAAAATTTCTCAAAATATCGCAAAAACAAATATTGCCTATGCTGCTCATCACTAAGAAAGAAACCTTGAGCATACAGGTATCTCCGGTGGGCCTTCCCTTTTACCCTTTTCAAAATGTTCTTAAACACTGTTCCCAATGCTGAGGAGTAGAGATGAGTGAAGTTTACAAAACTTCGATTTGGCTGCTTCGCCGAATTTCGCTAAGAAATTCGCTTTGTGACTAATTACTTTGTCACGAAGAGCATATCTTTGTAAGTAGCGGGTGCAATGACAGAGAACAGCGATTTCACCGCGCCCCCCCATCTTTGAACCCCCCAGATGCCGCAGTCATCATTGCTCACAGCATCTGAGATTAAAAAATTAGGGCTTTCAGGGGTTAATTGATTAAAAAATAATTAGAATACTCACCTTATCCACTTGAGTGCAAAGAGGCAGTCGCTGCCATCTTGATTGAAGATCCTGCAGGAAATCTTGCGAGTTGCACGATGATGTCATCACACTGCTCGGCATGGTGACGTCATACTTCACAGCGCATGAGATTTAGAGAGGGATCTTCAATCAAGGTGTCCGCGGCAGCTTCTTCACATAGATGAGGTGAGTATGATTATATTTTTTTACCGCTATTTCAAGCAAAATTGATTCAGTACCACAAAGCATGAGGAAATTCAGCTGAAATTCAGATAGAAGTCCACTTTGGATACTTTGATTCGCTCAACACTACTGAGGAGCAACAGCCATTTTAAAGAGGACCTTTTATGGGTTTGTAGTAAGTGACATAAATATCTGTACCTGTGGGGTACCTCCCGCTGATGCAACCACCCTGCCTGTTTTTTTTAAATAGCGCTCCTGCGCACCATTATGGCCCTCTGCAAATTTCGCGCTCAGTATGCTAATACTTGCAATAACTTGCAATCAGTATGCTAATACTGAGCATTGGAGCAATGGGGAGAAGACGCAGTCTTTCTCTGTGGGCGTCTCCTTCTCCCCTGGCTGTAGCGCTGTCCAATCGCAGAACAGAGCGTCACAGCACTATTTAAAAAAAACAGGCGGGGGGGTACCCCACAGGTACAGATATTTATCTCACTAACTACAAACCCATGAAAGGTCCTCTTTAAGTTGCAAAATATTTGTCCGCATTACTTATCTCTTCCAGGTATCCTCTAGTGCTCCTGAGGAGTATCCATGTCTCCCCTGGTTCCTCTCAGCTCCTGGGCTGGGGAGCATCAGCCATTTAAGCCTAGAAAATATCGTCACTGGTGTCCATGTGCTGGGGAGCATCAGCCATTTAACCTTAAAAAATAACCATTGTAGTCTTCAAGTCTCTTCTGCTGTTAAAACTTATTGATGAAAAATGGTATTAATCCAGCACCCTCAATGGATCTACTGATGGTGTACGTCACTTATCGGACTTCGCCCATCTTGACAAACTACTCTACAGAGTTCAGAAGGGGAACGCCAACACTGTTTTGGTTTTGGAGTTTGGATCTATTGCTAAGCAACAAACCAAACTCAATCAGATACATAGAACATAGAAACATAGAATGTGTCGGCAGATAAGAACCATTTGGCCCATCTAGTCTGCCCAATATACTGAATACTATGGATAGTCCCTGGCCCTATCTTATATGAAGGATGGCCTTATGCCTATCCCATGCATGCTTAAACTCCTCCACTGTATTTGCAGCTACCACTTCTGCAGGAAGGCTATTCCATGCATCCACTACTCTCTCAGTAAAGTAATACTTCCTGATATTACTTTTAACCCTTTGCCCCTCTAATTTAAAACTATGTCCTCTTGTAGCGGTTTTTCTTCTTTTAAATATTCTCTCCTCTTGCACTGATTATCTTGAAGGACTCGTGATTACTAATGAATGCTTCCCATTGTTAGCATGGCACCCAGAAGAGTGGTTAACTTATCTTATGTCGATACTCTGGAACCTCATGGCCATAAATTCTCCTCTCATGGGTCTGGTTCTCCACTGTGGCTGCTCTAAAACCCAGGCTCACACTTTGATTGATGAACACACACAGTCTCAGCCCACATGTGCACACACTGGAGCAGTACACCCTCATCCTGTCTGGACTCAATATTACTTCCTGGCCGCTCTGACCAGGGATCTAGTGCCCGAGTTAGATGTTACAACAATGACTACGTGCGTTACAAGTCTTTACGGACCACAACATATATTGTTTGCAATCCAATCATATCCATTTCTTAGAGGATTGTCTCTTAGTTGCTGCCAGAACTTCTATAAACTCTAGACATATTTATGACCAGATGAAGATTGTATCTTGCTTATGTCAAAATTACGCTGCCTCAAACCAAGTAGCTGCCGGTCTTCTTCTATCTCAATAAAAATAAGGAGAAATCTCAGCCACGTCTCACATGTTCTCTTCATGATGCCTCCTGTCAAGTTGCATCTGTGACCTTCTTTGAAATTTGGGTGTATTATACCATTAGGTAATACATTAGGAACTGAAGCCAACAATAGTAAATTTAATGATTTCCATATGTTCTGCAACGTTTCTGAATTTTTGAATAATACTATATAATAAATAATACTATAATACGGTACTATAATATAAATAATTGAGAGGATCTCATACAAAGAAAGGTTTTCTCCTTTACTGAAGAAATGATTGACCTGTATCATACTTACTGCTTTAGAATCTGATCTTGTCCACATTCTGTGAAAATCCTTCTTTTTTTTCCAAAACCTCAACAGCCCTCAAATCGTCTGCCAAGATGGGCCGTTCTCTTCATCCCTGGATGTAGAAAATGGCACAGCTTTTGCTATACTCTTCCAAAATGCAAATGTTTTTGTTTGCACAAAAAATAAATCTTTTTTAAGCTATAGAATAAATCAAGAACAAAAATTGTTAGTTTTAGCCTGGTTTTCCAGTCGCTAAAATAAATAAATGAAACCTGTGAGATGTGTGATACATCACAATCCAAACATTTCTACAACAGTCCAGATTTCTAATTTGCAATTAAATTACTTTATATCTGGGTCAGATATCATGGGGATTGAATGCAAATTATAAGATTTATGATTAACCTTCAGAACAAATATAATTTTTTTTAAAATAAAATATCAGTTTGGCTTTAAAATAGATGAGTTGATGAATTTGGCCTGAATGAACCGAATTTTGTGGAAGCGTAAATTGCTTTCCTCCACATTGAATCTCCACCTTCCCTGTGCACTCAGTAAAAGTAAAATATTTCATAAGCCATTTTTCTATGTTACAGGTAGTAAAAATGGACTGCAAAAGTAAAAAAATATGCAAAAAAAATACTATGCAAAAAAATACTATGAAAATACTATGAAAATATAGTACAGAAAGCAAACAGATTTTGAATTGCAGACTGCTGAACCAATGGTGATCTAATATGGAACATCACTGTAAATCGGTTGTTCACCAGTGATGGTCAGTTCGCATTGTATGCCAGCGAACACATGCGGGCTGCCATCTTGACTCACAAGTCCGTCGATGCACAGGTAAGCCCTTGCCTGTTCCTGTGTCGGGAGCCGGTCTGAAATCAAATGCGGTCACCGGGAGCAGGCAGTTCCAAGAACAGCCCGATGAAGGCCCCTGGCGGCTGTTCTCGGAACTGCCTGCTCCCGGTGACCGCATTTGATTTTAAACCGGCTCCCGACACAGGCCGATAAGAGCTTACCTGTGCATCGCCGGACTTGTGAGTCAAGGTGGCAGCCCGCATGTGTTCGCTGGCGAACAATGCGAACTGACCATCACTGTTGTTCACCCCTGGGGACCATTTCTACCCTCCCAGTGTGATTGGACCTGCTGTGGTAATCATCCCTGCCACTGTGTTCCATTTGCAGAAGCCAGGTCATGTGACCACTGCAGCCAATGACTGGCCACAGCGGTGATGACCACAGGGACCTGCAAAGCCGGTGGGTCAGAGATTGAGCCAGAACACAGTGGCAGGGATCAGGCAAGTATAATAAAAAAACCTGGTTTGGTTATGCTGGGGGGGGGTCTTTAGAAAAGGTCCCCAGCATTGGACAACCCCTTTAAAACCTGTGCTTATATGCCCTGTTAGAGTGGGGTACTCTGTTAAGATTCCTCTTCACTTGACCAGAGTAGAGAGTGGCTGATAGAGCATTTCTCAGGCTGGAGGACCTATCCTGTCATTAGGTACACACTTAAATGGGAAATGTGTAATTCTGTGGTGGCAGTGCTGAGAAGATGAACACTTACCCTGGGTTCACACCTGAGCGTTTCTAAAATGCGCGTTTTACGCGCGTATTTGTCGCGCGTTTTTATGCGCGTTTTTTGCAATAGTAAACGCGCGTTTGACGCGCGTTTGTGTGATTCACTGCAGTGTTGTCCAATGAGTCTATGGGCCAAAACGCGCGACAAACGGCCCAAAAAAAGCTCAAGAACTTGTTTATGCGTCGGGCGTTTTACAGCGCGTTCAAACGCGCTGTAAAACACTCAAGTGTGAACCAGAGACATAGGGAAGCATTGGTTTTCATGTGTTGAGCGTTTTACAGCGCGTTTGAACGCACTGTAAAACGCTCAGGTGTGAACTTAGGGTAACTCTTAGGCCCCTTGCAGACGAGCGTTCCTCCCGCAGCGAGTCCACAACACAGCTCCCGGCCTGACCTCCCAGCACTGATGGGATTCACATAGCATCATATTGATTTATACTGCTATGTAACCCTTACAGTTCTGTAATGTATTGGATAACACTGGCAGCATTATGCCAGTGTTATCCAATACATTCCAGAACTGTAAGGAGTTCATAGCATCATAAATCAATATAGTGCTATGTGACCCCCGGCAGCGCTGTGAGGTCAGGCCGGGAGCTGTGTTGTGGACTCGCTGCGGGAGGAACGCTCGTCTGCAAGGGGCCTTACATTTCTATACAGAGAACATCCTATTAATGGGGGTCCAAATAGGAAGACCTTTATTATTATCATTATTATTAATTACATGAATAACCCATTGATTTCAATGAAAATTGTGCAATACTTTATTTCCACTGAGGCGGCACTACAGGGAACTGGAGAATTTGCTGCCAAGTTCCAGAACATATTACAGATTATCTCTTGCAGTTGCAGCAACAGGAACAACCCGTGATTAGCTTATTATCAGGGGACCCTAGCTTATTATTGAGGACCCTCTATTAAAAAGGCATTTTGAAATATGGACAATCCCTTTAAACTGCTGGGCAAAAAAGGTTGATAGACTAACAACATTTTTTTTCAACTTAGTGCAGTCAGTAAATCTAATCGATCTTGTCATGAAAAAGGCTCCTTTTATCCCGTGGAAGGATTTAGACGTTTCTTTAGAAGCTCACAGCACCGTTGAAAGTTGCTGTTTCTCTGTTCCTGAGCCTTGTTTCTGATGTAGTTAACATTCTCTGCTCATTTTGAAATGTCCGTAGGGGGATATCATCAAGCCGATGGCTTAAAGTCTTGTTCTGCCCCAACAAATTATCTTGACACCTGGAAATAAATATAGACCCTCAGGAAAAGGCTGCTGAGCATATTGACAAAATGCATGTTGAAGATGTCCTTGAACTACCCATAAAACACATACGTAAATCTGCATTCATTTCTGAAATTAGCACATAGAGAATATCGGTCAGAATAAAAATAACAGACAAAAATGTAGACTTTCTGTGAAGACTCATGTTCACTACTGTATTTCGGCTCTGTACAAGGCTAAGTTTGACAAATTGCCCATATAAGTATATGGGGCCTACACTGCCCCCATATCTCTGCGCAAAAAGTCAGGCATCAGTGTATATTCCTGGAAAACCCTTTTAAATTAATTTTCTGCCTAGTAAAATTTGTTAAAAAATGGTCAGCAAGGATTAAAAGAAAAAAGGAAGTTATACTCAACTCACCAATCTCTGATATGTCTTGGGTCTCCTGCAAGTCTCTACTTATTTGGCCCTCTCAACACAGGAAGTATGACCATTCAGACAATCACTGGCTGAGGTGGGTCAGAGCTTCAGGGCAGTTACTGGCTAACCAGTCACATTTGCATGTGCAGTACCCAAGACTTGGGGATATCTGCAATTGTTTGATAATTTAAAGAGAGACTTTACTTCATTACATTCATTCCACATTTGTCTGCAGCACACCCCCTCTTTAAATGGGGAAATATGCTACATTGGTGCAAACATATATATTACATTCATATATACCCTGCACGTGTAGAGGCACTTTTATTGTATATACATTTAGTCATAGACTACTGGTTGCCTGCTCTTGACAGGTGCATTTATATTTTTATTGGTTTATAATTTAGCTTTTATTTAGTTTATTAATTTATAATTTATTATTAATAAACTAAATAAAAGCTAAATTTTAAACCAATAAAAATATAAATGCACCTGTCAAGAGCAGGCAACCAGTAGTCTATGACTAAATGTATATACAACATTGGTGCAAACTGCACCATTATTCATCAGTGTGAGCCATTGTGTTTCAGCATGTATGAATCATTTGTCAAGATGGAATTTTTTGAATTAGTTGGACTTCTGTAATGCCTTCCCATAGAGCTCCATAGATTTATGATGTTGGCGGAATGCATTTCCCAGGTGGCTCCCATTGTAAGTCCGTGGTCAAAAGGCAGTCATGACAGTCAAAGGCCTAACAAATGCTCCCATGTCAGCCATGTGGGCAGGGGCGTAACTACCATAGCGGCAGACCAGGAGACTGCTATGGGGCCCAGGGCAAGACGGGGCCCAGTCTTCATTGGGATTATCTCCTCTTCTGCTGGAGGTGAAGACTTGGTCAGGACTCTACCCTCTAAAGGAACAACTTTTTGTAAACGAGGCAGCGGAATAAATAGCCCAAGGGTTATTGAAACGGGTTTTAGGCAGAAACCCTTCTGTCCTGTGTGGGGGGCCTGGTTTGATCCTTGCTATGGGGCCCTTACTTCTCTGTGTACCCCACTGCATGTGGGTGATCCTATTAGACTCTGCATAAGGCAGGGGTGCATATGGGTGTTATGTAAGCCATCCAAGAACTGAAGGGTCAAGACTCTTACATTAAAAATGATTTGTAGTGCCCTGGAGCAGGGATACTTTAAAGTACGTCACTATAGAAAGGATTAATGAATACTGAGAGACTTTTGGGACTTTCTAGCTAATAATTCGAAGCTGGTAATTTTCCACAGCTACCATAAGTTTTAAAGAAGAGCATGTTTTGGAGGGAAAAGGCCAGACTTGTTTACCACCAAAAACAGACAGACTGACGTTTTGAATATCTGGTTTAGCTCTGTTATTATGTCTGAAACCCTGTTTTTGTCTGCAAAAAACTGCTGTGTCATTGCCACTTAGTTTCAGGGAAGCTCTAATGCAAGTCTATGAGAGACAGGAGTTGTAACATTGTATTTGTTTGTGCTGAGTTTCTCCACTCCACCCTTCCCACTAGAAGATTCTACTTTGGCCAGAAACTATATAGAAGAAAAGCAGTCAGAGCCCCTAGTGTTCTACAGTTAGGGAACAGTGCTTAGAAGAGGAGACTCTGCCATACTACTTGAGTGACCAGAAGAAGAGACTGAGATGGGGATACCCTGCTACAGACTCAGGCCATTCCTCAGCATCAAACCCTTCTTGTGCCTAGGAGGAAACTGGAGAAGTCAGCCCAGAGTTTTGTCTATATTGTTTGGCACTTGAGATCCTCCAGTAAAATAAACACAATGGTTCACTGCAGACCCTGATTCTCTGGACTTATTTCCCATTGGGGCTCACCACGCCCTACCATCCCTTCTGGAGAGCAGCAACATGTATTGACACCTCAACAGTGTCTGAGGGACCCAGGGTAGCATTGGGGCCACCTCAAACCAGCCACAAATATTAAAAAAAAAACACAAAATTGTTAGTAAAAAGGAAAAATATAAGAGCTTGTTAATGATCTACGGTACACCTGGTTTCTGATCTAACAAAGTCACAGATTTTTTAGCAATTCGTTTTTTTTGCATCTTTTTGCAATTTTTTTGTGACATTTGGATTTTTTGGAATGCAACTGTACAATTTTTTTTTCAATAGATTTTATAATATGCCAATTTAGTAAAACATAAAAACATACATTTAGCAGCACCACAAGATAATGCCATTACTGTATGTTTACTGCATAGAGAAAGGCATAAAAAATCACAAGAAAACTAGAAATGTTACAAAAGTTGCAATATTCAAAGTGGCACTAAAAATATCATATATCCTGCCTGAAAAATAAACCTTTATGTGGCTGATGACCAAAAAATTAAAAAGTTATGAGTTTCGAAATGTACAGATAAACATCTCATTGCCCTTAGGCCTCTTTCACACGAACGATACGGATTTGGTCTGAGTGCGTTCAGGAAAACTCGCAAGTTCAGTCAGTTTTGTCTGCGATTGCGTTCAGTTGTTCAGTTTTTTTTTCATGCAAGTGCAATGCGTTTGATGCGTTTTTCACGCGTGTGAAAAAAAACTGAAGGTTTACAAACAACATCTCCTAGCAACCATCAGTGAAAAACGCATCTCACCCGCACTTGCTTCCAGATGCTATGCATTTTTCACGCAGCCCCATTCACTTCTATGGGGACAGGGCTGCGTGAAAAACGCAGACTATAGAACATGCTGCAAGTTTCATGCAACGCACAAGTGAATCGTGAACAACAACGCTCATGTACACAGACCCGTTGAAATGAATGGTTCCGGATTCAGTGCGGGTGCTATGCGTTCACGTCACGCATTGCCCCCGCGTGGAAAACTTGCTCGTGTGAAAGGGGCCTTAAAGAGCACTTGCCAGCAGGATCCACACTATTAAACCAGACATAGGCTCCTTTCAGGCAAGCGAGTTTTCCACGCAGGTGCAATGCGTGACGTGAATGCATTGCACCCGCAAGGAATCCGGAACCGTTCATTTCAACGGGTCTGTGTACATGAGCGTTGTTGTTCACGATTAACTTGTGCATTGCCTGAAAATCGCAGCATGTTCTATATTCTGCGTTTTTCACGCAGCCCTGGCCTCATAGAAGTGAATGACTGAACGCAACTGCAGACAAACCTGACTGAACTTGCTTGCAAAATGGTGCGAGTTTCACTGAACGCATCCGGAGCCAATCCGTCACGCTCGTGTGAAAGAGGACATACTGTCTGGTATGGTTCATCCTGCTGATTAAAATACATGTCTAATGAAAATTGGTTGTGGAGTTCCTGAGAAACAATACTTTTATTCTTTGAGCAAATGAGTGCTTCAGTGCACCGAGGGGCAGGATCTAGCCCCTCAGTGCACCTAAGCTCCTCAGCTCGCCAGTGATAGCCATTAGCCGACGCTTCTGAGTGCGCTAAAGCCCTAATTTGCAAAAAGAACAACAGCCTTTTATTTTTAGGAACGCCACAGTAGATTTTAACATAACAGGTATCATCGGGGGTTTCTGGGCAGGGCTTAGGCGGTGGGCGGGGCTGACTGATTCACGCGCATAACAAAACACAAGGTGCATATTAAAATATATAACACTATATAGCGACTATATATGTTGACTATGGTCTCTGCTGCACTGGTCTGTGCTGAACTGGTCTCTGCTGCACTGGTCTGTGCTGCACTGGTCTGTGCTGCACTGGTCTGTGCTGCACTGGTCTCTGCTGCACTGGTCTGTGCTGCACTGGCCTCTGCTGCACTGGTCTCTGCTGCACTGTTCCGTATTTTTCGCCCTATAAGATGGACCTGGGTTTTAGAGGAGAACAATAAGAAAAAAATATTTTTCATTACACCTCAGGTCAGACCAGCAATCAGACCCCCAATGTTAATCAGACCTCAGATCAGACCCACAATGGCTCAGATCAACCCCCAAACCTTTAGCCATCTATCAGCCCCTAATGTCAGCCATAAACCCCCTAATGTCAGCCATATGTCTGCCCCTCATGCCTACCCCTCATGTCAGCCATATGCCTGCCCCTCATGTCAGCCATATGCCAGCCCCTCAGGCCTGCCCCTCATGTCAGCCATATGCCTGCCCCTCATGTCAGCCATATGCCTGCCCCTCATGTCAGCCATATGCCAGCCCCTCAGGCCTGCCCCTCATGCCAGCCATATGCCTGCCCCTCATGTCAGCCATATGCCTGCCCCTCATGTCAGCCATATGCCAGCCCCTCATGCCAGCCATATGCCTGCCCCTCATGTCAGCCATATGCCTGCCCCTCATGTCAGCCATATGCCAGCCCCTCAGGCCTGCCCCTCATGCCAGCCATATGCCTGCCCATCTTACCTGCCCCTTATGTCAGCCATATGCCTGCCCCTCATGTCAGCCATATGCCAGCCCCTCAGGCCTGCCCCTCATGCCAGCCATATGCCTGCCCCTCATGCCTGCCCTTCATGCAGCCATATGCCAGCCCCTCATGCCAGCCCCTCATGTCTGCCCCTCAGGCCTGCCCCTCATGTCTGCCCCTCATGCCAGCCCCTCATGTCTGCCCCTCATGCCAGCCCCTCATGTCTGCCCCTCATGCCAGTCCCTCATGCCAGTCCCTCATGCCAGCCCCTCATGTCAGCCCCTCATGTTAGCCCCTTATGTTAGCCCCTCATGTCTGCCCCTCATGTCTGCCCCTCATGTCTGCCCCTCATGCCAGCCCCTCATGTCAGCCCCTCATGCCAGCCCCTCATGTCAGCCCCTCATGCCTGCCCCTCATGTCTGCCCTTCATGCCAGACCCTCATGCCTGCCCCTCATGTCTGCCCCTCATGTCTGCCCCTCATGTCTGCCCTTCATGCCTGCCATATGTCCCCCAGGTCAGCCATCAGCCCCTAGTGCAAATAAAATAAAATTAAAAAACACTTACCTCTCCTGCTCCTGGTCACCATCGCGATCCTCTTCATTCTGCTGTCGGCTGTGTATCGCGGTGCACTGTGTGAGGTCACAGAGCGACCTCACGCTGTGCGCAGCCCTGCACAGCCGATAGCCGAGCCGTGGACCAGGAAGTGGTGAGTACAGATCCTTCACCGCTTCCTGGTCCTTCTGTACTAATGAAGCACTTCCATAATGGAAGCGCTTCATTAGTACAGCGTTAAAGACTCCCCTGATCGCCGCGGCCCGGCAAACCATCCTCCAGAGCCCGGTCCTGGGCCGCGGCCCGGCGGTTGGGTACCGCTGGTTTAGTGGACCACCTATAACTTGTAAAGCCTGGCGGCGTGCTCTGTTATATGCTCTGCATAGCTTTCATTTATTAATTTCCCAGTATGCAGAAAAAGAACCTGTCATCTAAGTCCAGCTGTGTACGCAGCTTTGTTAACAATCTCACTGATAAAAATAAGAAAAAGAGTAAAAGAAAAAGTAATATTCTGAAAATCTGATAAAATTAATGGAGAAAACAGAGTCTGCGTTTTTGACAAATCCAGGTCGCATTGGCTGAGCCTGTGGGATTTTGTATGGTTCTCGTAGATGTTTCCTTGTATGATATTTGTATCTCTACAGAGCTTTCATTTCCCTTCATCTTTACCTTCCACAGAAACATGAGGCTTACAGCACCGTGGAAGGGAAGGACAAATATCCAGAGAGACCAGGGGCGCACCTAGCCTTTCTGCTGCCTGAGCCGAAAACTGAAAAGGCGCCCCCCCCCCCCCATGCCAATTTCTTAACCTAACCCCTTTGCCACAATGACACCTGGCCTCATTAGTGGTGCACCCCACTCAAAAATGCATTGAAAAATAGAGTTATGTTCTCAAAGAAAAGTCCAATATACATTTCTTTAGACCCAGTGGGGAAATTCAGGATCAGGTTTTCTGATGCAGTTTTGGAAGCCAAAATCAGGAGTGGATCATAAAAGGAGATAAAATATAAAGAAAAGATACAACTTTCTTTTTTGAATCCACTCTTGGTTTTGGCTTCCAAAACTGCATGCAGAAACTTGACCATGTGGCTGTACCCTTATCCTTCAAGTCAAGGCATCCAATGACTTCCACATCCTATAGAGAATGGACCATGTATGTGCTTGGTTTCCTACACGGAAGTCAACGGGTATTGGAGAAAATGCTAGACGCTTTCGAACAAGCAACATACTACTGAATATGCTTACAAGCTCTTTTTTTTTCAAAAAGAAATTAATTCTGTGCCTCTGGTGCCACCAGATGTAAGGTAGCTTATGAATGGGCCTTGAGAGATAAATTAGTATCTCATCTGCATCTGTTTCGGGGTTATGGATAGAGGTGTGTGAAACAATGCTACACAAAACATATTTGTTACAAATTTCCCCAAAAATTCTAATTTCAGTGAATCTGAAACCTTTGGGACTTGTCCTGAACGAATTGCTCATATTGTCACCCATCATTTTCAAGATTAGAAGACAGAGAAGAAGACATCGGCCAATAAAAGAAGATGAGTTTTGAAGCAATATGGTTTCATTTTATTTTTTATTCTTCATCCATATTACAAATATACATAAAATATACAATATACACCAATACTTATACCCAAAATACGAGAGGAGAGAAGTGAAGAAGCGAGAATAAAAACCCTATATATATATACATTTTATAAAAAAAAATGTACCCAATCAGTGCTGCCAGAGAAGTACCCCAGAGCTGGGTACTTGCAAATTGTTTTTGTTCTCTAATGTTTGTAGTGTTATTTAATGCAATTTATTGTGTTTTAATGTCATGTATTCCCAGTATGGTTCTTGTATGGGTCCTACGGGGGTTAACCAACCCTGATAAAGGGGATGCCTCACTTCAGCAAATGGCATTTATTATGTAGACAAAGTTAATACAAGCCACTTACTAATGTATTGTGATTGTCCATATTGCTTCCTTTGCTGGGTTCATTTTTCCATCACATTATACATTGCTCGTATCCAGGGGTTACAACCACCCTGCAATCCAGCAGTGGTCGTGCTTGCGCACTATAGGAAAAAGTGCTGGCCTCTCTGGTGACCCGAACAGCGGGAGTGCACATAGGCAATCGCTTCCTATAGTATGCAAGCACAGCCACCACTGATGGATTGCAGGGTGGTTGTAACTATAGAAATGAGCAATGTATAATGTGATGGATCAACCCAGCAAAGGAAGCAATATGGATAATCACAATACATTAATAAGTGCCTTAAAAGACCAGCATGTTTACGAGGAGAAGATAGGCCAGTATTCCACTCAAATAAAGCCTCACGCACATTATTGTATCGGTTTTGTGGTCAGCAAATCCGTATCCACAAAATACGGGTTGCAGTTGTATTTTTTGCATATTCATTGGCTTCAATGGGTCTGTGGTCCACATTTTGCAGACAAGTGTAGGGCATATTCTATCTTTTTCATAACAGACATATTGCTGCAGAAAGCACACGGATCATCTGTGCGCTTCCTGCATCCTTTTGCCTGCAAAATGCGGATTGCGGACCACAAACCCTTTTAGAACAATGGGTCACGAATGGCTTCCATATTTTGTGAATCCACGATTTGCGGACCCCAAATCGGATACAGTCATGTGCATGAGGCCTAAGTTAAAGGGGTTTTCTGGGTTCAGAGCTGAACCCGGACATATCCCCTTCTTCCCCCACTCAGCCCCTGTATCGCGCAGGGCAGGGGCTTTTTTGTTTACATTTTTACACTGCTAAGAACCTAGCAGTGTTCATGGTGATCTCACCAGCTCTGATGGGTGGGCTTTAGGGCTGCCCTAGCTGTTTTACAGGCTAGGGCGGTGCTAAAGCCTGCCCATTAGTACCGGTGACATCACCGGGCTCACTGCTAGGCAGAAGCCTCTGCCTAGCTTACCCATGGAGAGCCCAATACGTCACCAGATCTCCAGGAAAAGCCCTTGCACCTGCGCAATTCAACACAGGGCAAGGGAGAACTTGCTCATGTTAGAGGGGCTGAGAAGGGGAAGAAGGGGATATGTTCAGGTTCAGCTCTGAACCCAGACAATCCCTTTAATGTCATAGTACAGAGCAAAATGTGTGAGAGGATTTTTGAGAATAACATGCCCACCACAAAGAACATTGACCACTTCCCTGCTTCTCGTGCAGTCGTCAGGCGGGGCATGGCAAGGGGTCCCTTAAAGTAAATGTTTTCGTGATACCAGTTGCTACAAAGCAACAATGGGACAGAGTCCCTTAAAGAAATGGTGTTGGTGGTACCCAGGTGTAGGAATGCCAGAGTGGTGTAGGGTGGCCTACAATGTTCCTTAAAGTTGTGTGCATTATCATATGCTCCTACCTAGACATGCTGGACCCCAGGCGTTGCCTTCTGAAAGCAGAAAAAGGGGTAGTAGTAGTAGTAGGGTTGAATAAATGATTGAGTCCAGACCTTGTGATGAAGTTCAATAAAAGCTTTACTTGAATAAACGTTTCTCCAACAGTTTCAGGCTTTGTCTTGGTTCCCAGCAGGCTTTAGCATTAACTCTGGCAGGCGAACAAACTCAACTCTGCTGCATCTGGTTCTCTCTGGCTCTGCTGTGCTGACAGACTGACTGAATAACTTTGCTTCAGCTGTGTGCTGCAACTTCTCTTTTTGTACTCTGACTCTAGATTCGTCCTGGAAAAACTCCTCTGGTTTCAGAGGCTCCAAGCTGTGGCCTCCACATCCAGCAGACCTGAAGGTGATCTAGCTGGCTTGGGCAAGGCATATCCAGCAGGGACGTGCACCTGCTGCACACCCTTCCTTGGAAGGGGGTAAGCTGAACCTTCCTCTAGCAGGGAGTAAGCTAGACTGACCTCTAACTAACTAAGACCCTCCCCTCCTTAGAGGGAGAATTAGAATGGAAAGAAGGGTTCCATCCCCTGTAAATGTAGCTCTGCCATGCTTGCTACCACCTTCTGGTGAACCAGGTAAATTACATGAACAAGAACAGTTTTCAACATTGGAAATGCAGTGTTTAGGACCTGACATAAATACACATGATGACTTGAGGTTAACCGATAAAGACAGTAGCGGGGTGCAGAAGTGGTAATGCCACTCTGGGGCGTTACACTTGCTTCTCCAAATACAAATGTATTAGAGACAGGTGTGAAGAGAACACTGTGGCCCCTGACGGATGACACGCTACGAGGCATGAAACCTGGAATCTAAGCCACACATACACAGCATTTTCAGTGATCAAGGTAGGATGTTTGACCCCTGTAAACCCATCCTATTGAACATCATTGATGTATATGTTTGTACCCAAGCATAGTA
Source organism: Bufo gargarizans (assembly GCF_014858855.1). NCBI lineage: Eukaryota > Metazoa > Chordata > Amphibia > Anura > Bufonidae > Bufo > Bufo gargarizans. Next base: position 192,318,653 of record NC_058086.1, read on the forward strand.
GTTTTACCATGAACCTTATATTGAAAAAACGACAATTTTCAAGGATGTGTCGCCGGCGTTATTGCTTCGTTTATTTAAAATGCATCTTTTCATTTACATTTTATTGATAGTAAATGGGATAAACACATTTCTATAAAGTGTTGAGCGTCCCGATGTAATAACGCAGACAGATGTTCCATTTCCTACAAGAGCTAAGTCAATTTACAGTGGGGAAAGCTATTCGTACAATATATGTTAGGTCTGGCTTTTACTAGAGTAGGCTCATGTGAAGGAGGGAAGGAATGCCTTGTATAATACAATATAACACAATAAAAAGCTAAAAACAAAAACAGGTGCCAGGAGGTGGCATGTAATTGGGATATGGAAGTTCTTCTTTAGGTCCCCACTGAGTGTCTAACTTGAGGCTGCACAGATTTTTCAATCACTTGAGGTTTTTGGGTTTCAGGGTAACCAGCGTAACTATAATTCATAGGGCCACATAGCGAAATAATATGGAGTTCCCTCCACCTAGTGTAAGACAATTAGAACAGCAGCATAAGTAGCAATAATTAAAGGCATGAATAATAGCAGAAAACCCACATTATGACAAAAAGCTGCTATATTGTTATTCCCCACATAAAGGTACAATGTTGTTGAACCTAATCCCCCTGATCGTCCTGCCCCCAACCTATAGTTACACCCATGACCTCTGGTGATCACATAGTTAAACATGCCGTACCTCCTACTTGGTTTCTTCTTGTGATCCATCAAAGGTTTTATTTCCCGGCTAAACTTCTCTCTGCTATCTAGTTTACAGCGGGGTTACAGTGATGTCATGATGATCTGAGCACTTCATTGCCCTAGACCACCAGGGATGGTATGAGGAAAGTGTACCTGTGCTTTTATAAACCTTTTGATATGTCAACGTGGGGGTCTGAGTTCTGAGACCACCACCAATCGCTATAACGAGGAGAAAGAACGCACACAGAACATTGTCTCTTCTCACTGATAGAGACCGACTGAAAAAGGGTCCTAGATAGTGTTGATCGAGCACCAAAGTGCTCGGGTGCTCGAGTAGGACACTTTGCGATGCTCGGGTGCTCTACAGAGCACCTGAACACAATGGAAGTCAATGGGAGAACCCGAGCATTAAACCAGGCACCCCCTGCTCTGAAGAGGGGAGGGAGTCTGGTTCATAGGAAACTTTCAGAAATTGATGGAAACACCACTGAAATGTTTCGGGAACAGCATGGGGAGGATGTCTGGATGCATCCTGGACTCCCAGGTCGGTGCTGGCCACTTTTACAGACTGACAATAATATGCACAAAACCGAAGATAAAATCGATTTTAGAGGGAAAAATTTTAGGAAACATTCTTTCCTGTATATTTACTTGTATATAAAGTGCAAGTGCTGCCAAAAATTACAAGGGAGAGGCCTCCGATACAACCTGTATCGGAGTAAAGGAGGGCCTCATTCACATTGTGGTACAATTGTTCAGGTAGTGGGACTCCTACACTCATAAAGCCTATGCACTAAGTGAAAGTGCGGTATGCCAGACCTTGCAGGGGAATTATGCGTGAGGTCACGGTGTGAGCAATAGGTAGGCCGAGGTAAATACAGTTCTGGTTACTCACGGTTAGGTCGTCCCTGGGCAGGCTCGCATAAGTGAAAAGGAGAATGGCACAAGTATTCTCTGGGGCACACTCTGGTGTGAGGGACACTGGCCAGATGTTGGTTTGAGGTGCCCTTGGGGGTCTGTATTAATGTGCCAGTGGCAAGGTCCCTTGTAGTACCTTTTGTATGGAGGTACAACCATTTAATATAGTGTTAATAGAGGAACTGAGTCTGAGGCAAGCAGGGTGGAACTCAAAAGGGAACTTTACTGAAGATGACTTTTGATAACAGTTCATCCAAAGCATTTAACAGTGTCAGTACAGAGATACACCTGCTGCTAGTCCTCTGCTGACAGGTGTAAGATGTCCCTCTCTAGATGTTAAGTAGTAGCCTTACTGATAGATGTCTTCAGGAATGGTCCTGGTAATCCTGATTCAGGCTTGTGAAGTTGCCAACGGCTAGTAAATCCTTCACGGTGGAGTCCAAAGGTCCTAAGGCACTAATAAGATGTGTTCAATAACCCTTTGGGGGGTCTCCTTTCTGTAGTATTCTGAATAGAATAAGCACTTCAGGTCTAGGCTGAGATATATCTGAGGGAGGTGGATAACAGGCTGCATACAATGCTGGGCTGTGCTCAACTGCCACTCTGGTCTCAACAGAAAGTGGTCTGGAAACTAGACTCAGCTAGCTAGGCCTGAGCTGAACTATATATATATGGGAGGTGTATTCCCCCCCCTAGTGGTAAGCTCAGTGTAAGTGCATTCTAATACACCTGTTAGCAAGGATGATGCATAAGGATATATTACAGTATACAAACAGGCGATATAAGGCATTTAAAGTATAGTACGACAACTTTGCAGTACCCACGAGGGTAGTGGGACGCTGCAAAAGGTCTGCCAAAAATTACAAGGAACCGGCACTAAATACACTCTTTATTACGCATAAAGGAGGGCATCATACACACCCTTGAAAAATTATGATTGATGGCCTGCTGGTGACTCTCAAAAACATTAGGGGTGAGGGTCTGCTGCTGAGCTGACCCTCTAAAACATTAGGGGTGAGAGTCTGCTGCTCAGCTGACCCTCTTAAACATTAGGGGCGAAGGCCTGCTGCTGAGCTAACCTTCTAAAACATTATGGGCAAGGGCCTGCTGGTGACCCTCTAAAACATTAGGGGCTCAGCCGCTTTCCTCTGGTGGAGTAATCAGAGGCAATCCAGCCTTTGTTCATTTTCATAAGAGCCAACCGGTCAGTTGACAGTCGGATGCGCTTATCAGTTATTATGCCCCCAGCAGCACTAAATACCCGCTCTGACAAAACACTGGTGGCAGGGCAGGCCAGCACCTCCAAGGAATAGAGCACCAGTTCGTGCCACGTGTCTAACTTGGACACCCAACAGTTGTAAGGCACAGAGGAATCATTGAGGACGCTGACACGGTCTGCTACGTACACCTTCAACATCTCCCAAAACTTTTTTCTCCTTGTGACACTAGGCCGTGCATCAGGGTGAGGTCCCAGGCCTTGGAGAGTGTTGCCTTGCCTCTGTTGGAACTGCTGTGTGTTTCCCTCGTCTTCCCTCCTCGGTTGCCCAAGGAACTACGTACTCTGCTGCCAGCGTTGTCAGATGGAAATTTTTGGAGCAATTTTTCCACAAGGGCCTTCTGGTATTGCACCATTTTGCTCGTCCTCTCCACCACAGGAATGAGAGATGAGAAGTTCTCTTTGTAGCGGGATTGATAAGGGTGAACAACCAGTAATCGGTGTTTGCCAAAATGCGTATAACGCGAGGGTCATGGGAAAGGCAGCATAACATAAAGTCAGCCATGTGTGCCAGAGTCCCAACAGACAAGACTTCGCTGTCCTCATCAGGAGGATGACTCTCAATCTCATCCTCTTCCTCCTCTTTGTCCCATCCACGCTGAACAGATGGAATAAACCTGCTGTGGGTACTACCCTCTGTAGCGGAGGCAACCATCTCCTGCTCCTCCTCATCATGAGCATCCAATTCACACTAAGAAGACGAACTAAAGGGTGGTGTGGCTATCACCCTGTGTACTGTCTTCCCCCATTTCCACCTCTTCCACATGCAAAGCGTCCGCCTTCATTGTGAGCAGCGAGCGTTTCAGTAGACACAGAAGTGGGATGGTTACACTGATAATAGCAGCATCGCCGCTCACCATCTGTGTTGATTCCTCAAAGTTGCGTAAAACCTCACAGAGGTCAGACATCCATGCCCACTCATCGCTTGTGAAGAGCGGAAGCTGACTGGAAAGGCGACGACCATGTTGCAGCTGGTATTCCACTACTGTACTCTGCTGCTCACAAAGCCTGGCCAACATGTGGAATGTGGAGTTCCAGCGCGTCTGCACGTCGCACAACAGTCGGTGAGTTGGCAATTGCAAGTGCTGCTGCAGTGTTGCCAGACCGGCAGCAGCTGTAGATAACTTTCGGAAATGGGCACACACAGCGCACCTTCACCAGTAGCTCAGGCAAAATGGGGTAGGTTTTTAGAAACCGCTGAACCACTAAGTTTAAGACGTGGGCTAGGCATGGGATTTGTGTCAGGTTGCCGAGCTCCAAAGCCGCCACCAAGTCATGGCCATTGTCAGACACAACCATGCCTGGTTGTAACTTGAGTGGTGAAAGCCACAGCTCGGTTTGGTCCCTTATACCCTGCCACAACGCTGCGGCGGTGTGCTGTTTGTCCCCTAAACAGATCAACTTCAGCACGGCCTGTTGACGCTTACCCACAGCATTGCTACACTGCTTCCAGCTAGCGACTGATGGCTGACTGGTGCTGGAGGTGGAAGTAGAGGAGGAGGCGGCGGAGGATGAGAAGTGGGGGTTCGAGCCAGTAATATAGCTGCTGGCGGAGACCCTGATGGACGTAGGGCCCGCAATCCTTGGTGTCGGTAGCACCTGTGCCATCCCAGGGTACGACTCGCTCCCGGCCTCCACAACGTTCACCCAGTGTGCCGTCAGGGAAATGTAGCGTCCCTGGTCAAAAGCACTTGTCCATGTGTCAGTCGTTAAGTGGACCTTCCCAATAACTGCATTGGTCAGGGCACAGGTGATGTAACAGGACACATGCTGGTGTAAGGCTGGGACTGCACACCAGGAAAAATATTGGCGAATCGGGACTGACTAACGAGGGACGGCCACCGCCATCAGGCTGCGGAAAGCCTCAGTGTCCACAAGCCTAAATGGCAAGATTTTCACGGCCAGCAATTTGGAAAGGTGCGCATTTAGTGCTATGGCCTATGGGTGGGTGGCTGGGTATTTGCGCTTTCGTTCAAAGACTTGGGGTATGGACATCTGCACACTGCTCTGGGACACAGAAGTGGATGTGGTAGCTGATGGTGCTTGCAAAGGTCCAGTTGCAGGGCGGAAGGCATCCGGGCGTGCGTCTTGGAAAGGGGATTGGCCAGCACGTAACACAGGGGAAGAGGAGGCAGTGATGTGACCCGCAGACACTGATTGTGGACCCAGGCTTTCGGCCCACCTATTAGGGTGCTTTGATGCCATGTGGCGGATCATGCTGGTGGTGGTAAGGTTGCTAGTGTTCACGCCCCTGCTCTTTTTGGTACGGCACAGGTTGCAAATGACAATGCTTTTATCGTCTGCACTTTCCTCAAAAAAGCGCCAGACTGCGGAACACCTGCCCCTTGGCAAAGGAGATTGCCGCAAGGGGGTGCTCCGGGGAAGAGCTGCGGGCCTGTTTGGTGTGGCCTGCCTTCTCCCTTTTGCCACCCCACTGCCTCTTCCAGCCTGTTGCGGTGCTGCGGATCCCTCCCCCTCTGTACTGCTGTCCTCGCTCGGCTTGCCACCTTCCCAGGTTGGGTCAGTGATTTCATTGTCCACCACCTCCTCTTCCATTTCCTCACTCTGGTCATCCTCCTGACTTGTTGACCTAACAACAACCTCATTGACAACTGTGTCTCATCTTCATCATCAACCTCTTGAGACACTAATTGCCGTTGACTTATTGGCAACTGTGTCTCATCATCATCCACCTCGTGAAACATTAATTGCTGTTCCCCACCGTCATCTTCTTCTGACTGTGGATGCTCAAGAGTTTGGGAAACAGTGAACAAGATCTCCTCATGTCCCTCCTCAAGCGGGTTTGGCGAGATGCCCAAATCAAGAAATAGCGATGAAAAGAGCTCCTCGGAAAATCAGAGTGTGGGATAACTTGTTTGGCAAGACTGTACATGGTGGGAGGATGGAGGATCAGGGTGAGGATTCTGTTGACCAGACTCTTGGCTACTGAGACTGGACTTTGTGGAAGACAGGGTGGTGCTTAACCGACTGGAAGCATTATCTGCTGCAATCCAACCGACCACCTGGTCGCACTGGTGTGACTTCGAGAGTGGTGTCCTGTGCCGCCCTGCAAACTGGGACATGAAGCTAGGTATCGTGGATGACTGAATGTCACAGATATTTAGGATGCGCAAACATTATACAGGAGATGTAGCACAGGTAATGTCGCTGTCACCAGCGGCAAAAAAATTACACTGAATGTCACTGATATTTCGGATGCGCTAACGTTATACTGTCACCAGCGACAAAACAATTGCGCTGAATTTCAAATTGCAAATGTAATACAACAGATGTAGCAGATGTTGTGTCACTGTCAACAGCGGCCAAACAATTGCACGCAATTTAGCGCAGGTTGTGCTAATAATATATATTGCAGCCAGATAAAACAATAGTCCTCAAAAGGACTTTTGGGTCTCTAACACCTTTCACCAGTAAACCCTGCCTAAAAAAAAAAAAACAATTCCTGTCCCTACACTATTTGTCCCTTCTGCTGCAGCTCTCCCTGACTAAGGCTACTTTCACACTAGCGTTCAGAGCGGATCCGTCTGCATTATATTGTAAAAATAAATTCTAAGTGTGAAAGTAGCCGCAGACGGATCCGTCCAGACTTTTACATTGAAAGTCAATGGGGGACGGATCCGTTTGAAGATTGAGTCATAGTGTGTCATCTTCAAACGGATCCGTCCCCATTGACTTACATTGTAAGTCTGGATGGATCCGCACGCCTCCGCATGGCCAGGCGGACACCTGAATGCTGCAAGCAGCGTTCAGGTGTCCGCCTGCTGAGCGGAGCGGAGGCTGAACGCTGCCAGACTGATGCATTCTGAGCGGATCCGCGTCCACTCAGAATGCATTAGTGCTGGACGGATGCGTTCGGGGCCGCTTGTGAGAGCCTTCAAACGGAACTCACAAGCGGAGCTCCGAACGCTAGTGTGAAAGTAGCCTAAGACTGAGCCGAACCACGTGTCATCGGGTGCTATATAGCACCCGATGACGCATTCCGGCCAGCCAATCACTGTAATGCCAGTAGCCAACATGGCTACGACTTTACAGTGAGGGCCAGTACCTCCGCGCACGTTTATTGGCTGTGTAGCAGCCAACAAACGTGCGGGGAGGAGACTCGAGCATCGCGATGCTCGAGTAAAAAAGTGTTCGGCCGAGCATGCTCGCCCAACACTAGTCCTAGACTTTCTACTGAGCCTGAGTTTTCAGAGAGAAGAGACAGCACTTTGTGTCAGTGCTTCCATCTCCTCTCTTTAGTGATCGGTGGGGTCTCAACATTCAGTCCCCCCCAGATATGACATATCAAGCTTTTTTTTTATACAGGTGCGCTTTAACCCTTTCTATGTCCTAGACCCTCTGGGATGCTGGTAATAACCTCTTTTCCTACCCTAGACACCCAGGGATCCTGCTAGCAACCCCTTCTCTGTTGTAGACCACTATGGATACAGGCATTAACCCCTCCACTGCTCTAGACCATCAGTGTTGCAGGCATTAACCCCTTCTCTGCACTATTTATTTAGTGCTATACAGCAATACGTATTTCCTGTTGTTTTGGAAACAGTGCCCAGGTCCCTAATTGCCCTGCTCACTACCTACAAAGGTTAGGGGGAGCATCAACAGTGACCCATGGATCTGGTAATCTATGAATGAGGCCTATAAATATCAAGTCAAGGGTCCATTCACACGTCTGGAATTTCGTTCCGCATTTTGAGGAACTGAATTGCGGACCCATTCTTTGAGGCAGCAATTCCGTTCCCCCAAAAAATAGAACATGTCCTATTCTTGTCCACAATTGCGGACAAGAATAGGCATTTTCTATTAAGTGCATGCGATGTGCAGTCTGCAAAATGCGGAACGCACATCGCCGATGTTCGTGTTTTGCGGATCCGCGGTCGTACGCGCTGTAAAACGCTCAGGTGAGAACCATTCCCATAGGGAATCATTGGTTCTTGCCTGTTGAGCGTTTTACAGCGCGTAGGCATGCGCTGTAAAAAAGGCTCAGGTCTGAACCCAGCCTCATAGTGGCTGCCTGTTCTACATGGACATGAACATCACTCATCTAAACGAGCCTTCCATTCTCATTCAGACAGCGGGTGCTGTCCGGGTGTAGAACAGAAAGCACCCGGACTGAACATTAACCCTTATTGTCAATGGGCCCATTCACATGTGCAATTTTTCATACAGATCATCGCTCTGTGTAGAGAAAATCACAGTATGCACCATTTAGATCCGATATTCCCACACGACTCATCCACAGTAGTAAATGGATGGGCAAGAAGAACAGACTGCATACAGACACCAAATTTTTTTTAAATAAAATCATAAATTTTTTCTGGCTGGAAATGAGCCCTTAGACTCAAATCCTAAATTTCGCCTTTTTTTCCCCTATGTTCGTTGTAACGCGTACTGAGTTAAGCACTTTATGCGACCTGTCATGAGGAGTGGGAGAAGGAAATAGATTTTTTTCGGTCTCGGATAGAGATAGATTGGCCTGTCACAGAACAATGCATTATACTAACACTAGACTGATGCTGTGGAATTCCACCACATATGTGGGATCTGGTCCCGAGCGAAGGTGAAGGTATTTTCGACAGCTCTGTGACGCCATTTCTTATATTCGTAGAGCCCTATCATCCACAGATGTCACGCTCCCTTAAAGCCACTGGGTGTTTCTAGGATCAGTATGGCTGAAAACGTTTTTTTTTTTCCGCTCATTTCTGAAATCAAGCTGGTGTTCGGTGAAAGATAAGGAGTTCTGTACAGACGGCTCAGCATGGACGTGGCGCGTATCGGCAAAGCTGTCTGTGCCGTGTCATTTCCTTAGGATGTCAACCAGATAAGGAGCCTTTATTGTAAATCTCACTGAGCGTGTTCGTGTGTGAAATATGCCCCATCCGTCCCTTGTAATAGTAATCTGACCGCTGGATTATTTCTTAGGCTCCATTCACAAGACAGGGAAAAACGGACATGCCAGTCACATGTTCATTTTAAGAACAATGGTAGTCTATGGGGTTATTTACATAGCCAGTGACTAACAGACATCAAAAAATAGAACATGTTCTATTTTATCCGTTTTCACGCACTGACAGCCCCTATACAATTGAATGGGATTTTTTTTAACATTCGTTTCTCGGAAAGGCATCTGTGAAAAAAAATGTTGCTTAAAAACAGACCATTTTGTCTTTTTTTAGCAGACCTTTTTTTCACTGTGGTGTGAATGTGGCCTTAGGCTCGGCACAGTAATTATACTGCTCTTCCACATATTGTTATACCTGTATTTAGACTGCGCCTCTAGTATCATATTTATTATACTCCAGATAACACACCAACCACAATATTATACGCAGATTACTATATATTTTGTTGCGGTTTAGTTCCATCAATGGGGCAAAACCGTGAGCTGGTCTGCAATGTGGTGTGAATTCTGAGCCAAAAACCATGTCACTGCCCCACGGAAACTGCCTCCCATTGTCTTTAGAAGGAGACCATGCCGCTGTTCATGGGGCAGCGGTTTATCTCCGCAACTGCGCCAGGCAAGGACATCTCCTTTCTGGTGTGGTATCTGTGCGGACGGTTTAGCACCATCCAATTCGGCTAAACTGCGAGTCGGTCCGCCCCATTCAAATTAAAAAGCCAAGGCAGAAACCAGAGAATTCCTGCCATGGAATACGCCTCAGATTTTGAAAAAAGTAAAAATCTCCATACGAACTAGCCCTATAAAAAGCACTCCAGGAGAAAAAACGGATACGCTAGGCCTCATTTATCAAAGCAGTTCAGCTTTAAAGGGGTTTTCGCATCTTAGACAATAGGACATGCCTCCATAGTCTGATAGCTGTGGGTCCCTATATCGAGAACGGAGCCCCAAAAATGGTGGAGAGTGCACTGTACATGTGCAACCGCCCTCCATTCATTTCCTATAGGGCTGACGAAAATAGCCAAGCGCTGGCTCGGCTTTTTCCGTCTGGCCCATAGAAGTGAACTGAAGCGGTGTCCGGTCATGCACGTTGCGCTCCCATTCACTTCTATGGGGAGAGCGCTTGGTGGTGGCCGGACCAAAGTCCTCCAACCACTTTGCGGGGCTCCTTTCCCGATATAGGTGTGGGTCCCAGTGGTGGGGCCCCCACCTATAAGACAATGGGGGCATATCCTGGCGATACGCCCCCATTTTCAGAGATGAGACAACCCCTTCAACTTCCTAAGCTGATCTGGAAAGCTGAAAGCTGAGCTCTGATTGGCAGGGCCGGTTATAGACAAAATGTGGCCCTGGGCAAAATCAAAAGTAGGGCCACAAATCTTGTAATAATGTACTAACAACACAGTTACATTCTGTCGATTCCGGCCCTCCCTCACAGATTTACACCCCATAAAGCTCCTCACACAGTTCTTCACCCTCATGGCCCCAGAATATGCCACATGCCCCTCCTCTTACAGCAATAAGTTCCCCTCACTTACGGCATCTGAGAGTGTTAAAAACCGGAAGCGCGGGATTCCTCTTCAGGCGCACTTTCCCCCAGCGGAGATCGGGAAAAGCACCCTGTTCTAAAAATATGCCCCAGCCTGTATTAGGCTTCCAGGCTCATTGTTAATATATCTGAGTTCAGGCCACTAGATGGCAGCACTGAACTGTGATATAGTGATTTCTATACAGACTAATGGAGCAATTTACATCTGATGATTGTAAGGCTACTTTCACACTTGCGTTAAGAACGGATCCGTCTGCATTATATTGTAAAAAAATGTCTAAGTGTGAAACCAACCTCAGACGGATCCGTCCAGACTTTACATTGAAAGTCAATGGGGGACGGATCCGTTTGAAAATTGAGCCATAGTGTGTTATATTCAAATGGATCCGTCCCTATTGACTTACATTGTAAGTCTGGACGGATCCGCTTGCCTCCGCACGGCCAGGCGGACACCCGAACGCTGCAAGCAGCGTTCAGGTGTCCGCTTGCTGAGCGGAGCGGAAGCTGAACGCCGCCAGACTGATGCATTCTGAGCGGATCCGCGTCCACTCAGAATGCATTAGGGCAGGACGGATTCGTTCGGGGCCGCTTGTGAGCCCCTTCAAACGGAGCTCACAAGCGGACACCCGAACGCTAGTGTGAAAGTAGCCTAAGTTGTAGTCCACTTGGGGGACTTAACAAAAAAAAAACTAAACATTAAAATCACACTCATTCCCCAAAATAAAAAGAAATAAATAAAAATATAGCGTTATGGACTTTGCCGCATGCAAAAACACCCATACTATTAAAATATTTAAAAAGTTAGCTCATATGGTGAATGGCGTAACAGAAAAAAAAAATTAAAAGGCGATTCACTTTTTGTCATCACTTTATCTTCCAAGAAAATTGAATAAAAAGTGATCAAGTCATACACACCACAGAATGGTATTGTCAAAAAGACAGATCGTCCCCCAAAAAATGAGCCCCCACACATCTCCGTAGACATAACTATAAAAAAGTTATGAGGGTCAGAATGTCGCGTGCGATGGAAAGAAAAAAATATTATTTTATGAAGTGAGTCCTGATGAGGCTTAGCTTGCTGCATGAGCGGGCCTATAGACGTCCTGAGCGGGGTGCTGTTAGGGTTGCCACCTTTTCCAACAAAAAATACTGGTTACACAAGTTAAAAAGGTTTATGTGGGTTAACACGGGTTCGATCATATTTTACATTTTGCTCAATTTTTTCCTCAATAAAATTGAACTTTTCACCGTTGGGGACAAGCTGTATATTTAAGTTTTATTTAGCCTCTTTTTCTAAAACATTTCTGTGGGGATTCAAACTCACAACCTTATACACTGAGGTCAAGAACCTTAACCACTGGGCTATAGAGCTCAATGCTAAGTCACTACTGAAAAACCTCATAGAAGTTTCTCTTATATTTAAAAACTCATAGAAGTTTCTCTTGTATTATACAAGAGGGACTTCTATAAGGTTTTTCAGCAATGACGTAGTATTGAGCTTTATAGCCCAGTGGTTAAGGTTCTTGTCCTTAATGTAGATAGTTATGAGTTTGAATCCCCACAGAAACATTTAAAAAATAAAGTCTAAATTAAGGTGTGACCATGAGTGGGATTACCCTTTTCATGTTCATTACACTGACTCCATATATGGAGTCAAAGCAGGGACTCCTAAGCCAGGAACGATCTGCCCAGACTTAGGGTCCATTCACACGTCCGTTGTTTCTTTCCTGATCTGTTCCGTTTTTTGCGGAACAGATCTGGACCAGATCTGGACCCATTCATTTTCAATGGGCCCTGAAAAAAAATCAGACATTGTGCTGTCTGATTTTTTTCAGGACCCATTGAAAATGAATGGGTCCAGATCTGGTCCAGATCTGTTCCGCAAAAAACGGAACAGATCAGGAAAGAAACAACGGACTTGTGAATGGACCCTTAGGCAGGGGACCCTGGGCAATTGCCCAGTTTGCCATCCACTAACTCTGGCCCTGCTGATTGTTTGATAAATGAGGCCCACTATGTATTGCAAAGTTCGAGGGGTTGATGCGTGTATCCTGGGTGTAATTTCTGTCATAGATCACCCCCTCAGACCCTGAACTTGGTAAAACACAGATGGGAAGATTTATCAAAACTGTTGTAAAGGAAAACTGGCTTAGTTGCCCATAGCAATCAATCAGAATTCACCTTTCTTTTTCCAATGGAGCTCTGAAAAATGAAAGGTGGAATCTGATTAGTTGCTATGGGCAATTAAGCCAGTACTCCATTACACCAATTTTGATAAATCTACCCCTGTCTAAAAAAACAACCAATCACAGTGCTGCTTTCATTTCTCACCATACTGTTGAAAAATGACAGCTACACTGTGATTGGCAGGGGCGTAGCTATAGAGAGAAGCAGGAGAAGCGGCTGCTTTGGGGCCCGAATTCAGAAGGGGCCCACCCAGGAGGAGGACTAAAAGATTATATTGTCAGGCCCCCTCAACAGTATTATAAAATGACATTATATACTAAGACACTGTAGGAAATGGACGGAACAAGTGCCGGGTCTCGTCTGAAAGAACGATCTTGACCAGCCACAGGACAGGAGTGAGGGTTACACGGGAAGAGGGGGTTGAGAAGAAATTGCTGGGGGAGGGGCTCTGTTCAAAAATTTGCTGTGGGGCCCAGTCATTTCTAGTTACACCACAGATTGGTTGCTATGGACAAATCAAATGAGGAGACCTCCCGAACTCTTGGAAGTGTTGGCACATTTCCCAGGTGTCGTAGATGCCTCCTGGCACCTCTGGAGAAGAAGCACTAATTGTGTGTGGTGCTGGGATGCTGCGTCATCAGCCTCAGTGTCCAAAACACATTGAGGGGGCAAAACCGTAGTGTTTTAGGCGGGACAGTCCGGTTTTTTAACTTCTGGTCCTCCGTCCGGCGCAAGGCCAGGACGGATGGCCAGAAGTCCTCCTTTTTAGTGGTTAAGCTGACAGCCGACGGCCTCCGGCTCAGACAAGGTCACTTTATCCCCGACAGAAGGCAGGGCCTGGCAGCACGTCCAAATCACAGTGAGCTTTATCGTTATCAGCGCTGCAGCTGCCAATTCAGTTTTTTACTGGCAGGAACAGAGGCGCGCGGGATGTAGAGAGACCGCGGGTGCCGCCACTGCCAGAATCTGTACAGACTACAGTACAGTGTTACAGTGTACACACATTCAGTCACTCTCAGACACTGTTGAAACCACCCTCGGCAGCCAGCCAGGTCCAGGCAGCAGCAATCTCAGGCACTCAGCTCAGCCAGCCTCCCTTGACTCAGCCAGCCGCCAGCCCACACTGAGCCCAGCCTGCCTCCAGCGTTCAGGCTGCTTTCAGCAAGTCGATTCAGCCTCAGCCAGCACAGCAGCCAACCCACACAGACAGTCCACTAGGAATTAGGCCCAGGTATTACTACTAGTTACCATCTGGCCTTGGTATCTTCTGTATGATTATGTATATGAGCTGGTATAAGTTATACATCTGTGCTCTTCTGGTACCAGAAGATGTATAACTTATACCAACTGTACATATACAATTATATACAGAAGATAACCAGGTTATACCAGCATGGTCCATATCACTGTATGGCTTCTTTCACAATGGCGTTTCTGGGTCCGCTTGTGAGATCCAAGCGGCCCAAAATGGATCGGTTCAGCCCTAATGCATTCTGAATGGATAAGGATCCGTACAGAATGCATCAATTTGGCTGCGTTTGGCCTCTGTTGCGTTTTTTAGACGGTCACTAAAACACAGCTTGCAGCGTTTTGGTGACCGTCTGACTATGCGGAGCCAAACGGATACGTCTTGACTTACAATGTAAGTCAATGGGGACGGATCCGTTTTTCACTGACACGATATGGTGCAATTGAAAACTGATCTGTCCCCATTGACTTTCAATGTAAGGGTCCATTCACACGTCCGTTGTTTCTTTCCTGATCTGTTTCGTTTTTTGCGGAACAGATCTAGACCAGTTCTGTACCCATTCATTTTCAATGGGTCCTGAAAAAAATTGGACAGCTCAATGTCAGATTTTTTTTCAGGACCCATTGAAAATGAATGGGTACAGAACTGGTCCAGATCTGTTCCGCAAAAAACTGAACAGATCAGGAAAGAAACAACGGACGTGTGAATGGACCCTGAGTCAAGACGGATCTGTTTTGACTTAGACTTTTTTTGAATGAATAATGCAAACGGATCCGTTCTGAACAGATACAAGCATTTGCATTATTGGTGCGGATCCGTCTGTGCAGATACAAGACAGATCTGCACCAAACGCGAGTGTGAAAGTAGCTATACTGTACAAGAAGATGTTATACTGTATAACAAATTCTTGAATATAGTGATATGGAGCATGCTGGTATAACCACTCTGTCATTGTGCCACTCTGTGGCCTCCTGATGCTGCTGCTGCCACCTCTACACTGTCATTGTGCCACTATGTGGCCTACTCCTGATGCTGCTGCCACCTCCAGACTCTGTCATTGTGCCACTCTGTGGCCTCCTGATGCTGCTGCTGCCACCTCTACACTGTCATTGTGCCACTATGTGGCCTCCTCCTGATGCTGCTGCCACCTCCAAGCTCTGTCATTGTGCCACTCTGTGGCCTCCTGATGCTGCTGCCACCTCCACACTGTCATTGTGCCACTATGTGGCCTACTCCTGATGCTGCTGCCACCTCCAGACTCTGTCATTGTGCCACTCTGTGGTCTTCTCATGCTGCTTCCACCTCACCACTATGTCATAGGGCCACTCTGTGGACTTCTCATGCTGGTCCCACTCTCCCCACTTCAGGACTTGGCCACTATTTTGCCTTTCGGCCTGGCTGACATCATCATTTATTTAATGAGATTACGGATCTTGTCTATGTAACAGCTGTAAGGCCTGCATGACATGGTCCCTATTTTGCATCAGAATTGGCTTATGATTTGGTAGCCAAAAGCAGGAGTGGGTACAAAACACAGAAGTCATGCAAATATTCAATTCACGTGTCATCTCTGTCTTGGATCCACTCCTATTTTTTTTGGCTTTAGCAATACTGATGGATAACTGACCAAATGCTGACCAAGTGAAGGCGGATGCTCAACAGACAGATTTGTTGTTGTATTTATGTCAATTTTAGAAGAAGTCAGGGCCAGGTGTGATAATATTTACACTGCCTGATCCTGTCAATCAAAATTGGAAAGGGTGTGGCAGTTACGCCCCCGTTGCTCCTAAAAGCTCATTTGCATATACTAAAACTAAATTTTTCTCAGCAATGCGGACACATATGAACATGGGACCAACACATATGTCTTCAGCTGCCAAGTGCACATGCAACAGGTCAGCCAGTGTCATAGGTACAAAACTGCTGACAGATGCCCTTTAAATACAGCCAAATATAAGATTTTGCCAGTGAAATCCCAGGGTCTAGTATTTCTTCTTTAAATAAAATATAATATAGATTTTCTACTAATGTGATTGAGTGGGTGATTAGACATATTGCACTTGAAAATGACCTCATAATGATGAGATATATGATCCACTTTGATCTTTCCTAAGCTGTGTGTTTTTTCCTCTCGCCGGTCTGCTTAATACATTATAGCATTCATTAGGTAAATACACATATTAGAAGAAGCCGCTGACTGCTGCCTTAGAATAAGCTGCAGGAAAGCTTAGCAATAATCTGAGATAAACTCAGCTTTCAGGGGTCATGCTTATAAGTCAGCCGCACAGACAGACGAGCTCCAGTTAAGTTTTTATTTCATAATTATATATCACCTAGGAAAAAATTCATACTGTCGAAACTTCATCTAATGAGCATGTCCTGGATGGAGACGTGAGGCAAGGAGTGGAGAAAAACTCAGATTGTCTATTTCTATGGGATTGCCCAGTACAAGTTTTTACTATTTCCAGCATTCCCATAGAGATAAATGGTGCAGAAGTGCGCATACCCAACTGATGCCCCAGTCATTTCAGGGGTCCTCCCTGCTTCAGTTATTTCAGGGTCGTCCCCCCCCCGCCCCCCACAAGGTGACCGTTCTCCCAGCAATCGGACCTCAACCGATCTGATAGTTTTCACCTATAGTGTAGGATAGTGTAACGCCCCAGAGGTGCATTACCACCTTTTGCACCTCCCCACTATCTTCCATTGTTATTCAGAGTCATTATTTGCACTAGTTACCAGAGCCTGCAAAATATGCATATTCTTTTCCCTGTAATGTTATGTTATGTTAACATGTAATGTGCCTGGTTCGCCAGCAGGTGGCAGCAAGCTTGGCAGAGCCAGTTTACCTAGAATGGAACCCTTCTGTCCAATATAGCCCTCTCTGTACAGATAAAGACAGAGTCAGACTACCAAGCTAAGTACAGCAGAAAAAAAGGAAAAGTTTCTATTTAATCCTGATAGAACAGCAGAGCTAAAGCGTTCCAGATGTAGCAGAGCCGAGTGTGTTTGCCTGCCAGAATTAATGCCAAAGCCTGCTGGTGACCAAGATAAAGTTGGAAGATTGTTCTCTGATGCAAGTTTATTCAATTAAAGCTGTTATCAATTTCAACACAAGTCTGGATTAAACTCAATCGCCTTCATCAACTATCCCTTGCACTGCTTCAGACAACTGAGCCTGGGGTTCCAGGATATCCAGGTAGGAGCACTGTGACACGTGCACAGGGACATTTTAGGCTACCCTTACACCACTCTGGCATTCCTACACCTGGGTTTTACCATCACCATCTACTTAGGGGGACTCTGTCCCTCGTTGCTGAAATGCAACTGGTGTCACGACAAAACACTTTTATTTAAAGGGACCCCCTGGCAGCACCCCTTACGTCCGCTGCAATAGAGAATAACTTAAAGTAACCAGAATACATATTTAAAGGGATTGTCCATTATTAAAAACAGCTCCAGATGGGTGTTACCAGTTGAGAGGGGTGACCCTGCACAGTCGGACACAGTTCTGAGACAGGGATACACATTCAACTGAAAAAAAAACTAAATCAAAAACATTTGGATCTTCACTGTAAACATAATTCATTCATAACATCTAGCAGGAATAATAAAAGAATGGTACAAAATAGAGTCATAAGTATGGATGTTCCAGAATTGTTATTACATGGGGAAAGTAAGTAGTTACAAAAAAAAGACACATCAGGGGAGGTGGCCTAGTATGCCAAGATATATTACGTTCATGTGACATGTGTGCAGTACCGTAGGCCAGGCAATACCCCTAGTATGCTGAGTACATGTGTACATTATTGTAGGCCAGGCAATACCTCTAGTGAGCACAATATTGTAGGCCAGGCGATACCCCTCTGGGTTTCTGGGAAAGATATTCAAATTAGATTTCCTAAACCTGTCTAATGATGGCAGATATTAGACATGATAATTTGCATATATTTTTCCCAAAAATCAAGAAGGGCTTGTCTAGCCTACAATAGTTATCATGTATATAAACTAGACTCACCCGTCTGGCGATGCACAGGTCAGCCCTTACCAGTGCCGCGAGCCGGTCTGAAATCAAATGGGAGCAGGCAGTTCCGAGAACAGCCCGGTGAAGGCCCCCGGTGGCTGTTCTCGGAACTGCCTGCTCCCGGTGAACGCATTTGATTTCAGACCGGCTCCCGGCACAGGCAAAGGTAAGGGCTTACCTGTGCATCGCCAGACGGGTGAGTCTAACCTTACTAAAAATGGCAGCCCGCATGTGTTCGCTGGCGAACACTGCGAACTGACCATCACTGCTCATATTGCTCCTGTTAAGGCTACTTTCACGCTAGCATTTTGGCTTTCCGTTTGTGAGATCCGTCTAGGGCTCTCATAAGCGGTCCAAAACAGATCAGTTTTGACTGAATGCATCAGTTTGCCTCCGTTCAGTCACCATTCCGCTCTGGAGGTGGACACGAAACACTGCCTGCAGCGTTTTGCTGTCCGCTTGACGAAACTGAGCCAAACAGACAAAACGAATCCGTCCCTATTGACTTACATTTTGTGCCAGGACGGATCCGTTTTCTCTGACACAATCTGGCACAATAGAAAACTGATCCATCTCCCATTGACTTTCAATGTAGTTCATGAAGGATCCGTCTTGGCTGTGTTACAGATAATACAAACGGATTCTTTTATGACGGATGCATGCGGTTGTATTATTGTAACGGATCCGTTTTTGCAGATCCATGACGGATCCGCCCAAAACGTGAGTGTGAAAGTAGCCTAAGACGCAAGTAGGTATAATTATAGCTTCTGCTGATTCACTTCAATGGGATTGCTCCTTCTTATTCATCTTAGGATACATCATGATTATAGCACAAAAAACTGACAACACTTTTAGCAATTTAATTTCACAATTTTTTATCAACTTTAGATAAACCACAGACACCTCCAAAGTAACCTTCAACTGAAAGTGGAACAAGAGAATTACAACTTCCCACAAAACTTACAGCTCTCTCAATGAAACATGCAAGCTAGATGAACAAAAGAACACAATATCTAGAGACAAACTTGTCTTAATTCATTGACTTCACTTGTGGGGTACTCTTTATCATTAGGGAGACCAGATATTATGCATGAGTATTGTATGCCAGGCGACACTACTCTTGGTTTCTTGAAAGAGTATATGCAAATCTCTCTCTCTCATTGGTTCGACCAGGATTTTTTTTTTTATTTGACGAAATGCAAAAGAAAGGAAGCTTGTCTGGTTCACTTATCTCTGCTTCAAACCCAGAGATAAACTTTCAATACTCGTCTTGCTGACAAAACATCTACCCACCAAAAAATGTTGCATACCATAATAATAGTGTGTGTATGTCTGTCTGTATGTGTATTTGGATTTGTGTGTTTGTGTATAGAGATGGCCTTGAGGAACGCCCGGCGGTCGTGTCGGCCTTGAGTGTTCGTGGTTTGCCAAACATGTGAACATATGACGATGTCCGCCGATGCCATATTCTTTTGCATTGCGCTGAACTTTGACCTATGGCACATCCATCAGGTGGGACAGGACAGCCAAATGAGACGTTTCAGCACATGGACACACCCCCAACCTATAAAAGAAGGTAGGGGTAGGTAGAGGTAAAGGTGTAGGTAGAGGTTGCTTTGTGGAGCAGGGACAGGCTGTTAGGGACACCAAACGCTAGCTAATAGGGCCACAAAAGTTTTTTTTAAGGACTGGTATAGGTGTGCTATCGATAGGTGTGATATACTGAGGGGTGTGATATACTTATAATATACTTTCTAACATAGAAAGTAAATTATCGTGCATTTGTATTGTGCAGCAGTTGTGTGCGGTTCTGCTGTGATACCGCAGCTATATAGAAGGAAAAATGCTATTGGAACAACTAATTGCAACAGGTGTGATATACCTGTTGCCCCCCCAAAAACTGATTGAGGGGGGTGATATACCTATAATATACTTTCTAATATAGAAAGTATATAGTGCATTTGTATTGTGCAGCAGTTGTGTGTGGTTCTGCTGCGATACCGCAGCTATATAGAGGGACAAGCGCTATTGGAACAACCATTTGCAATGGGTGTGATATACCTGTTGCCACCCAAAAAATGATTGAGGGGTGTGAGATACCTTCTTCCACAAAATACTGAATGAGGGCTGCGATATACCTGTTGCCCCAAATAAACAGGGTGGTGTGATATAACTGTTGTGGCCAAAAAAATACTTGAGGGGTGGGATATACCTGCTTTCACAAAATACTGATTAAGGGGTTCAATATACCTTCTTCCACCAAATATTGATTGAGGGCTGCGATATACCTGCTTCCACAAAATACTGATTATGGGGTTCGATATACCTGTTTCCACCAAATATTGATTGAGGACTACGATATACCTAATTCCACAAAATACTGATTAAGGTGATTAATAATCCTGCTTCCACCAAATATTGATTGAGGCCTGCGATATACCTGCTTCCACAAAATACCGATTAAGGGGTTTGATATACCTGCTTCCACCGAATATTGATTGAGGGCTGCGATATACCTGCTTTCACAAAATATTTATTAAGGGGTTCGATATACCTGTTTCCACCAAATATTGATTGAGGCCTGTGATATACCTGCTTCCACAAAATACTGATTAAGGGGTTTGATAAACCTGCTTCCACAAAATACTGATTGAGGGCTGCGATATACCTGCTTCCACAAAATACTGATTAAGGGGTTTGATATACCTGCTTCCACGAAATACTGATTAAGGGGTTCAAT
Organism: Bufo gargarizans; assembly: GCF_014858855.1. Taxonomy (NCBI): domain Eukaryota; kingdom Metazoa; phylum Chordata; class Amphibia; order Anura; family Bufonidae; genus Bufo; species Bufo gargarizans. The sequence goes on from NC_058086.1 coordinate 192,339,230, forward strand.
ATAACTGTTTCCACCAAATATTGATTGAGGCCTGTGATATACCTGCTTCCACAAAATACTGCTCTTCTCTAGGGATTTAGGCACAGGGTCATTTTGAAAATAACAGGCAGAGGAAGAGGCAGGGGTCAGGCAGGTGCACCAGGCCAGTGCCTAAGTGGGAAGTTGGAGAAGGCGCGTGCGATTACTTCAAAGGGCGCACCAGAGTTGGTTGAGTGGCTCACTCACCCTTCCGCTTCTGCACCCTCCTCCTCCTCTGTATCTGCACCCTCCTCACTCACTGCTGTGTGCACCCCCAAATACACCACCACCACCATAGCCCCTCCACTCGAGTCAGAGGAATTATTTTCCCATTTATTCCCAGACCTTACCGATGCGCAGCCTTTCTTGACATCAGATGAGGAAGAGGAGGTAGCAACGACTGCAACCCAGCGGTATGACAACAGTACCCAGATCAGCCCAAGGACGGAGGTCCCCGCTGTTGCTGCCTACTCTGAGATCTCAAATGTCAGTGGTGGTGAAGGTGACGATGATGACCTATCGATGGACGTCACATGGGTGACCACAAGAGAGGAAGAGGAGCGGAGTTCAGAGGGAAAGACGGAGCAGCAGAGAGGGAGGAGAAGCAGGCAGAGCTTGCAGGGCACAGGAGGCAAAAATCAGACTGCAAATGTATCTCGAGCGAGCCATCAACCATGCACGGTCACTTTTGGCACTCCCAGGACGCTGGCACATGGCTCCACAGTGTGGGCTTTTTTTTAACGTGTCAGCTGCTGACAATAGTGTTGCCATCTGCATCCTGTGCTGTCACTGCATAAGTCCAACACTCATCTAGGGACTACCGCCTTAAGAAGGCACCTGGCCTCCCATCACCGAGCCCAGTGTGAGGAACGCCGTCAGAACACACAACGCCACACTCCTGGCGCTCCACATCCTGCCTCTTCTCCTTCTCCTCTCTCCTCCCATTTGTCCTCCATTCCACCTTTCATCGTGTCTTCATGCTCCAGTGTTTGAAGAGGGACCACCGTATAAAAAGCATAAAGGGCAAGGACCAGTAATGGGTGGCAAAGTACTTAGACCCCCGGTACAAACACAAAATGCTGGACATGTTACCAGCATCACAGAGGGCTGTCAGAATGCAGCATTTCCAGGCCTTGCTGCAAGAGATGCTGCATTCTGCTGTTGCGGGCGCTGGCAGAGGAATTTCCACCCACAGCGAAACAGGTGTAGGTACCAATCCTACCGCGCCTGCAAGAAGAGGGCGGTTTGAAGATGTGTTGATCACTTTGGATATGAGATCTAGTGTTGAGCACGAATATTCGAAAATTGAATTTTAATCGTGAATATCGGCACTTTGAGAATTCGCAAATATTAAGAATATTGCGCTATATATTCCTAAAATCAAATACATTTTTTTTTGTTGTTTTTTTGACACCGTACAAATCAGGTGATCATCCCTCCCTTCTTCTAGCTTGTGGGCCAATGAGAAGGCTTTGTCACAGCTTAGCAACATCCTTAGCAACCAATAGAAACGTTGCCTACCCCTTACTATATAAGAACCTCCCCTGCAGCTATTTTCTAAAGTTTATTGCAGTTATGAAAGAGAGAGAGCAGTGTCATTGCTGTGCTCTGTTGTATTACATTAGATAGTTAACTTATATATACAGTATACAATTCAGATAGTTAGGGGGAGATAGTCAGTGTAGGTTAGATTGATCTATATTGTAGCTGATAGGTTCTGCTGTCCATATACATACATGCTGCAGACATAGCGCTGTGATGTCATAAGTTGCACGTATTGCAAAAAAATATGCGCATCATTATTTGCCGAAAATTTGCAAGCGCAAATATATTGGTGCACTCTATCTGCATATAAAGCTATTCTAATGTTCTGCTGTGCCAACCAGTCTCAGGTAACTTATACCAGCTTGAAAAATGTAGCATAAGTGACCCACGCCTGTATTTCGCGCGCATTACGCGATTACATTGCCTATTTTTGCAATTTGCTAAATATTGCAAATTCGAATATTGCCCCTGTCACTCATCACTAATGAGATCATTCTTGCAGCCATCCCATCGACAGCCGCTCTCCGGATCCAGCCTCAGGGAACGCCTAGACCGACAGGTGTCCGACTACATCGGGTTAACGGTCGATGTGGACGCTCTGAGAAGCGTGGAATCCCTGAACTACTGGGTGTGCAGGCTTGACCTGTGGCCAGAGCTGGCACAATTTGCCATGGAACTCTTGGCTTGCCCCTCGTCGAGTGTCCTGTCCAAAAGGACGTTCAGCGCAGCAGGGGGGATCGTGACCTATAAGCGCATTCGCCTAGCTCACAACAGTGTGGACTACCTCACATTTCTAAAAATGAATGAGGCATGGATCTCGGAGGAATTCAACACCTGTGACAACCACGTGTAATTGAATTTCCTCATGACAGCCCACACATATCTGTCACCACCCAGAACAAAGAATGGTCCTTGTCTTATGTATAAACAGCGGCATAAAAGGTCTTTTCTGTCAGGTGAATGCCTAATTTTTGGGCCTGTACTCCAGTGGCCTACAGCAATTTTTTTTTATCCTTTGACCACCTAATGAACCTCCAGCCACATCATCACAAGCATTTTGCACTTTTGCAGTCTTAGTACTGCATGGGACATTGTACTGTTGATCGGCTGTGTGGAACTATAATGATAGTACCTATATGTACGTACTGTTGTTTTGGTGCATGACCTACCATGTTCTGCTGCTTAGGATCTGCTTTTAATCGCATTGATGTTATTATATTATGTGATGTATGTAATAAATAAAGAGTGTATATTTTCCATTATTTTCCATTATTAATGCGTGGTTACTTGTTTGGTGTATCATGGTTTATTCTTCACGCATGTACTAACACCCTATGTTTATAGGTGTAGTGTTTCTGTGTGTGTGTCTGTGTGTTTCTGTGTGAGTGTGTTTGTGTATATCTGTGTGAGTGTGTTTGTGTGTCTGTGTGTGTGTTTCTGTAAGTGTTTATACGTGTGAGTCCGTGTGTCTCTGTGTGTTTCTGTGTGTGTGTTTGTCTGTGTGTGTTTCTGTGAGTGTGTGTGTCTGTGTGTTTAAGTATGTGTGTCTCTGTGTGTGTTTCTGTGAGTGTGTCTCTGTGTTTGAGTATGTGTGTGTCTCTGTGAGTCTGTGTGTGTTTCTGTGAATGTGTGTGTGTGTCTGTGTGTATCTATGTGTGTGTCTGTGTATGTGTGTATCTGTGTGTGTGTGTCTGGGAATCTGTATGTGTCTGTGTGTTTGTCTGTGTCAGTGTGTGTGTGTCTCTGTGAGTCTGTGTGTCTGTGAGTGTGTGAGTGTGTTTCTATGAGTGTGTGTTTCTGTGTGTGTGTTTGTATCTGAGTGTGTGTGTCTGTTTGTCTCTATGAGTGTGTCTGTGTGTGTCTGTGTGTTTTTAAGTGTGTATCTATGTGTGTGTGTGTCTCTATGTGTTTCTGTGAGTGTGTGTCTGTGTGTGTTTCTGTGAGTGTGTGTGGGTCTGTGTGTTTGAGTGTGTATGTCTCTGTGAGTCTGGGTGTGTCTGTGTGTGTTTCTGTGTCTGTCTCTGTGTGTGTTTCTGTGACTGTGTGTGTCTCTGTGTGTTTGAGTATGTGTGTGTCTCTGTGAGTCTGTGTGTGTGTGTTTCTGTGAGAGTGTGTGTGTGTGTGTCTCTGTGAGTATGTGTGTGTCTGTTTGTTTGTTTCTGTGAGTGTGTGTGTCTCTGTGAGTATGTGTGAGTCTGTGTGTTTGAGTGTGTGTGTTTCTGTTAGTCTGTGTGTGTCTGTGAGTGTGTCTGTGTGTGTCTCTGTGAGTGTGAGTCTCTGCGTGTCTGTGTGTTTTTAAGTGTGTATCTATGTGTGTGTGTGTCTCTGTGAGTGTGTGGGTGGGTCTGTGTGTTTGAAAGTGTGTATGTCTCTGTGAGTCTGGGTGTGTCTGTGTGTGTTTCTGTGTCTGTCTCTGTGTGTGTTTTTGTGAGTGTGTCTCTGTGAGTCTGTGTGTTTGTGTGTGTTTCTGTGAGAGTGTGTATGTCTCTGTGAGTGTGTGTGTTTCTGTGAGAGTGTGTGTCTCTGTAAGTCTGTGTGTCTCTGTGAGTCTGTGTGTTTCTGTGAGAGTGTGTGTGTCTGTGTGTTTCTGTGAGTCTGTGTGTCTCTGTGAGTCTAGGTGTTTCTGTGAGTGTGTGTCTCTTTGTGTCTGTATCTTTCTATTCACAGTGTTGTTAATTGGTTCCAAGCCATTAGAGAATGAAAACAAAAACATATATTTATATTTCTTATATTTACTTCTTCGGCGCCAAGCTATTAATGTAAGAAATCGATAGTGCGGCCAAGTGGCCGGCTCTCCAGAATCAAGAACATAAGTGATTCAATGTAGTATAGATCGGTGTAAGTAGAAGTTCTCCGAGCAGCTTACACAACACCTGTCTGAACAAAAGGAACAGTCAGACAAAAGATTGATAATCTCAACATGTCAAAGCGAAGGCTGCAAAATCAATCATCAGCCAAATAGAGGAACAGGTGCAATCTGACAGATTGCTCCTCAAACCCAAATATCAGACCGGTAAACATTAATGTATAACCATACTTAAATAAGGCAGGAATGGGCTTGGAACCAAGCAACCATTTATAACGTGTACAACCCATAGTCTCACTTGTTACCGATGCTATATACCATACACTATGTACAACACTTAAAGGGGTTGGCCACTTTCTGGCTACTGTTGACCAATGTGTTTGTAAGATGATTATATGGCACTTACTAATATAGTCTTTGTTGACATTCTGTGCCATTTTCTAAAATTCTTAAGGGATGTCCCCTTGTTGGCCAAGTCTTTCCTGCTGTCCACATTGAGGACCTGTCTATAAAATGGCTGCTAAAGGAGATTCATGTGACCAGACAGATCACTCAGTCTCGTCCATTCCAATACACGGAACCTGCCATGTGTAGTGTTGGGGGTTTATAGTGATGAGCGAAGAAAAATTTATGCAAGGGAGTCCTCTCCGGATGGATCCGTTATGCAACCCATAGACTTCTGTTATGATGGAATTGCAATGGGAGACCTCCCCCTAGGGCCCTCTATGTCGTGTCCCAGGTTAAGGAATGCCGAGTGGTATAGTGTGGCCTAAAATGTCTCTTTATGTGTCTCACAGTGCTCCTACCTGGATACCGCTGGACCCTAGGCTTTGGCTCCGAAGTAATAAATAGGGGGAATAATTGAGGGATTTGAAGAAATACATTGAGTCCAGACCTTGAGATGAATTTCAACAGCAGCTTTACTTGCATAAACGTTTCTTCCAACAGTTTACAGGCTTTGTCTTGGTTCCAGCAGGCTTTAGCATTAAACTGGCAGGCAAACTCAACTCTTCTATATCTGTGTCTCTAACTCTGCTGTACTGACAGGCTGGCTGTATAACTCAGCTTCTTCTGTATGCTGCACTTCTTCTCTGTAGTCTGACTCTAGGTTATGCCAGGGAACTTTCCTCCTGGCTCCTGAGACTTCAAGCGTTGGCCTCCATGGCCAGCAGAGCTTAAGGTGATCTGGCTAACGTGGGCACATCCAGCAGAGACGTGCTCCTGCACACCCTTCCCATAGCTGGGGGTAAACTAGACTGGAACTAACTGGTCCCCACCCTTCCTGCAGGAAGTAGGGCTCGCCCACTTCTTTCCATAGGGAGGTTAGAATGGAATGGAAAGCTCCATTCTATCTAAGTACAGCTCTGCCGTGTTTGCTGCCACCTGCTGGTGAACCAGGTACATTACAAAAACATAACAGTTGCAAACAGATTAGGAATGCACAGTGTGGAGGACCTGGAAATAAATGCATAAGATCACCAATAAAGACAGTAGCAGGGTGCAGAAGTGATAACACCTCTAAAGGCATTCCATTATGCATTCCGTCATAGAATTGTGTTATGGTCCGTGGTAACGGAATCCATAATGCAATTGACCTTTTACCAGTAAATGAAGCGTGAACGAATTTCACACCCGGAAATTCGCTCATCTCTAGCTATAACAGAGTAAAGGTCCATTCACACGCCCGCAAAATGGGTCCGCATCCATTACGCAATTTTGCGGAACGGGTGCAGACCCATTTATTTTCAATGGGGCCGCAAAAGATGTGGCACCGCAAAAACATAGAACATGTCCTATTCTTGTCCGCAGCCACAGACAAGAAAAGGCATTTCTACTATAGTGCCGGCCATGTGCGGTCCTCAAAATGCAGAACGCAAATGGCCAGTGTCCGCGTTTTGCGGACCGCAAAACACTTGTGGACACGTAAATGGACCCTTACAATGGAATATAAGGGAATTTTAGAAAGGAATGCAAAACAGAAGCAATTAAAAAGCATTCAGTTTTGCTCTGTCCTAATACATGTCTATGGCCACAAATACCAGTTCCATTTTGTTCCGTTATATATGAAAAAAAGTCATATTGACAAGGTTTTTTTTTTTCCGTCTTGTATAACGAAACAAAACAAAACGGAACCATCATTTGTGGCCATAGACATGTATTAGGACAGAGCAAAACAGAATGACTCTTAAAGGCTTCCGTTTTGCCTTCCATCCTAAAATGCCATTATATTCCGTTATAACGGAACTCTATAATGGAATTCCTAACGGTAATGCGAACCCACCTTCTTTGGGCAGTACTATAAGACATTTTATAGAAGTATTACCTGGCATTGTATGGCTGTATTCAGATTCCTTTTTTTATAAAACCAGCCCTGGTTAGAGCAAATTAAACACTTGTTGGGGGGGGTCATTTACTAACCAGAAATACGCCTAAAAAAAGTGAGTGTGGCCCGTCTCATTTTCCATTTTTTAAGTCTGGTTTAGGGCTCGTTCACACGACGCCCGTGCTGTGGAACGCAAAATCCTCTTCAACAGAACCTATGGCCGGCAATAGTACTCATGTAATAATGGCTGTAATGACCACTGAGGGATACAGGATTTTAGAGTCATGTCCAGGTGTGAAGGGTGCCTTAAAGGGGCCCTTCACAGCAGTAAAGTCTTGGCAGCTTAAAGAGGACCTTTCACCAAAAACATGTATAGAAACAGTTACATTACCTAACAGTGCGGCCTCCAGTGATGTATTTCCGATTATAATTTTTTAAGAGGACCCCCCCTTTCGTCCGCTGTGGTATCCGGTAGTTCTGGCGCCTCATATGCTAATGAGGCGATTCGGTTCGAGCAGGCAGTGACTAGAATTTGTACAGGGCGCGTTTTTCTTCTCCCTGGCTAAGAGCGCATCCAATCAGAGCGCCGCGCACTTAGCCAGGAAGAAGGAGCTGCGTTCTATTTATTTTTTTATCGATTTCAATAAAGATACATTTTTGAATATACATTTTTGTATTATATCTGTGTATATGCTGAGTGTCTGGGTTTGTCCCATTTAGGAGCTACTCTTTTTTGACACTTGAGTTCTATTTGTGTTGTACAGCCGCATTCCGATTTTGCATTTTATTGCTCATTGGTATCTTTTAGAGCGATCAAGTGGATGAGGTGAGTTGTGTTTTTTTTAACCCCTAAATGGCCATATTATTTTGCATTCTGTCTTAAGAATGCTATTATTTTACGATATAACCATGTTATAACGGAAAATAATAAAGTGAAGTTCAGGTCACCATTGACTTTAATGTGGTTCGGGGTCAAGTTCAGGTCCCATCCCTAGAGATGAGCAAAGTTATAAAAAATTCAATTCGGCTGCTTTGTTGAATTTCACAAAAAAATTTGCTTTGTGATGAATTACTTTGCCACGAATCGCATTCCATTGTATACAGCGGGCACAATGACGGGGAACGATGAGCGCGTCGCTCCCGTCATTGAACCCCTTAGATGCCGCGTTCATTGTTGATCATGGCATCTGACATTAAAATTGACTCTTTTCAGACTAGGTTAATCAGGGTTAAAAAAATATATAATACTCACTTTATCCATTTCTCCGCATCCTGGCCATCTTGATTGAAGAAACCGCAAGATATCTCGTACGGTGATGTGATGACTTTATCATACCGGCCCGGGAGACGTGTATTTCACACAGTTTCTTCAATCAAGATGGCCATGACGGCCTCTCCACAAGCAAATGGATGAGGCTTTTTACCGCTGTTTGTGAAAAAATGCATTCATTACCATCAAACAGGGGGTAATTCGGCTTTATGGTGAATTGAATTTTTCCTGAAATTCGTATTGAAGTCAGTTTGTTTGACTTTGATTCACTCAATACTAATGATGAGCTGGAAATATCATATCCACATTCAGAATTTCACACTGTGAATTACAGACAATACTGACTGTAGCAAGAAGAGAGCCAAGAGGTATCACAAAATAAGCTGCGCTCACACCATGCTTGGGATGCACAGCCACATACAGACGTAGCCATCTCTAACAGGACACTGATATAACAGCGGCAGTGAGCTTGAACTTGATTTTCAATGACTATTGTTGTTCCAAGTGTAAAGTTAAAGTTTGCTGCAATTGTTTATGTCATGCACTATGGGCCAAGTGAGAAATGGCTACATCTGTATACAGCCAGAAAGTCCTAATATCTATGGGGAAAATATAACCCCAATCACAGCAGAGAGCGTCACAGCCAGGGAGAAGGAGACACCCAGTGAGAAACCCTGGTGCCCCCTCCTCCCTGTACCGATGCTCGGTATTAGCATAATGAGCGTGAAAACTGCGGGGGGGGGGGCACAGAGAGGAGCAGAAGCGATATTTTTAAAAAACAGGCAGGGTGGCAGCATTATCAGGGGGCACCCCGCAAGCAAAGGTATTTATCTTGAATTAAAAAAAAGTGGCTGCTGGTGGGTTTTCGGTGAAATTTTGGCACAACTATCCGTGCCAAAATTACACTGTAAACCCGCTGAGTGTTAGGGATCCAGTGGGTGACCAGTGAGTTGCAGCTATCTCTGTAAGCACAGTCATATAAGGATGGCTGTAAGAATTTTTAAAAGGAGAAAATGCTCAAATTGATCCCTTTTTGGTGGAAAATGCCTTCCCCTTTGTATTCTGATTTGTAAAATGGAGGCTGTTATTTTCATCAATTCACCTGAATCGAACTGCCAAAAATTTGTATTCACCTACTATGTCAAATTTTGGGAAATTCAAGACTAATTTGATTTGCTTAGAATTGATAGGCTCCTCTCTAAAACTTATATTTTAAAGAGAACCTGTCCCGTTGAACATGGTGTCTGAGCTGCAGGCAGCATGTTATAGAGCAGGAGGAGCTGAGCAGACTGATATATAGTTTTATGGGAAAAGATTCAGTACAAGTTGTATTTTATTAATTTATATTCCTGAAGTCCAGGAGGCGGTCCTATCAGTGATTGACAGACTTCCCTCTATCACTGTGTATACAGAGATAGCTGTCAATCACTGATAGGACCGCCTCCTGGACTTCAAAGCCCAGAAAGAACAGGAATATAAGTGAATAAAACACAAGTTTTACTGAATCTTTTCCCATGAAACCATATATCAATCTGTTCAGCTCCTCCTGATCTATAATAGACAGCTTGCAGATTATTTTGTATTTTCATGCAGACACATTCCCTTTTAGATCATTACACATATAGCAAAAAAGCATTCTGTCACCAATGTTTGGGCCCTTAAAGGGGTTGTGTCACAAAACATTTTTCAAAGCAGCACCTGGATCTGAATACTTTTGCAATGGCATGTAATTAGAAATGTTGTATAGCCAGTGATCTGTACAGCGCCACCTGCTGTTTGTTCTTTTCCTTATTGTTTGCCTGTCTCACTGAGCTGGTCGCACACGCTCATTTTAAGTCTTCCACTGCCACCAGCCATATGTTCTGTTAGAAGCCGTGGCAGTTACAGGGAGATAGATGCAACAGAAAGGACACACCCCCTTAGCTGCCAGGCTGAAGATCATCTAGCAGAGCAATTGGAGCAGTGAATCTTTAGATCTCCGGATCCATGTGAGGTACAGGGCTGGTTATAGCTTTGTTATAAAGAGATTGCTGTGTGATATATGATGTCTGATTTTCATTTTTTACATCAGTCATGGCATAATCCCTTTAAGTAGATCCGTCAGTGACCGATCAATAAAACAAAACACATGTGACCCCCACCTCTAATATCACACATAGGTATAAAGCTGTGGAAACAGAGCGACAAAGAATCTTGAAATGAAAAGCCACAAATAATGGGGAGTGCGAAGCCGAGAGGTTTTATTTATAGTGCTGAGAAAATGATTTACATGGGAGACACAGCGGGAAACACTGGGCTTTCAGCCACCGAACACAATGCAGACTATCGCCTTGACATAAAAACCAGGCCCAAATAGATAATTACAATAATTAGGACTAGTTACTAAAAATACCACTGATGAAGGGAATTTTGCTTATCGGAAATTGGAGATTTATATCCCTCTCCGTATTCCGTCCCTTCTATTCTTTCCTAGACTGTTGCCCTTGTTTGCTATGTAACCCGATTACTTTGTGTATTATATACACCGCTTCAGTCCTTCATACACCCCAGGAGTAATGTACAACCCTCGCAGATACTTAGATATAAAAATTGTTTACTGATAACATAGAGATGACACAGCAATGGACATTATACATAAAGATACAGACACTACAAATAACAGAGGACATCCCCACACACAGCTGCCTCCATTCCTGACCTCCCTGGATGCTAAGCAAATGTAGCTTAGAATGTGTATGTATATACAGTATATCCAGATTCCTCCAATATACCGTCTACTGGATATACACTTCTAACCAACTCACATCCAGTACCTGACCATTAGACTCATACATAAATAGCACATATAATCTACTGGTAATACAGATGCAGACTACAAATATCTATATGTACACATATAAAGTCTACTGGGATATTATACTTATATACATACACACATAACCAGACATATAACTTAGCTTGCTCCTGAAGTGCTGTTAGTCCAGGGGGTCAAGGAAGAGAGAGAGACTCCTGAATTTCATGTCACCTATACAGTATGTTCCTGTGTCCCAGCCCCCACCATGGACTCCACCCTGTGACCACCCAAATATCTTCCCAATCTGTTGGCCAAGAGAATGTTGTCCAACTGCTTTTACAATGTGCCCCTCCTGCCTTTGATATACTAAAAAGGGACACAATGACCAAATGGCTACTGGCCATACTGATATTACTGAATGGGTGAATGCCACTGGATATCAATATACACTATATCCAATTATTAGGCATATTTGTGTGGTCATCAGGCTGGGGTTCTGGCTGAGAGACATATTTTCCTGTAACAACCACACCTCCCCATGTTTAAAGGAAGGAAGAAAGAGCGCAATTCAGACAAAGCCGAACTTTTTGCATCACATGTCCCCTCCTTTCCTACCCTACCTGTTTAGCAATATCCCCCAATAGCTTCTAGGTTAACAATGCTACAAGAAAGTTTTACCCTAAAAGACATGTTAACCTTTTCTATAACCTGCAGCTGCATTCATATTTCACCTGGTTGTCATTGGAAACTGTCGACAAGCTTGTTGACAGACACATCCCTCGCAGCTTAGCTCAGTTATAGAGCAATGGTCAAACCAAGGTGATAGTTGACAGCTGAATCCTTCTTTGGCTGCAAATTATTCCTCCCTCCCCTCCTTATAAACATGCACTCTGGGCCAAGTGTGCATATGTTCTCAAAACGGGAGAGAGGAAAAAGCAGTCACCAGACACCAGTGTTGGCCCCTTATCTACCCTGAGGATGATTGAAATCTAAGATGCCTGGTCCTTCTCCATACATCTTCCATCGGAAGTGAGTCAGGACAACCCTAAACAAATTAGATGGTCTGGTGAGCAACAAAATTTGAGGATTTGGCTGACGGTCAACTAATGTGTATACCTTTAGTTTTTTTTATTACAATACTTGGAATACAGATTGGAGTTTGTGGAGTTCAGCTCACCAAAGGAATCAGTTCACAAAAAATCTATGATACTGTCTTCAGTTTTCAGTTCTAGGCTTCAGTTTTGTGTTTTGGCCCTGCACTTCTCTTAGGACACAAACCCCTACTGATCAAAACCTCACACATCATTATGGCATGTCAAAGTTATTTTCTTTTAAATGACAGTTACTCATTAAAGGGGTTGTCCACTTCTTTACTACTAATGGCCAATACTCAGAGTAGGTGTCACGGCGGACGTGCACTCAGTATAACAGATAACGCACCAACCAGGCTCTGGACGAGAGACAGGGGAAGGGTCACCTCCTAGCTAATCCCTGACCTCTTTCCCTGCACTGCTCAGCCCACATGCAGACCTTGAAGGTAGGTGTGATGTGTCCTCCAGCCTGGGCTGACAAAACCCTGAATTCCCTGAGATGGTGAAGTGAGGAAATAGGAGCAGCCTGCTCGCACAGAACCTGGATGGGATAGATGACACAAACAACCAAACTAGAAATGACACTTATCTTCCAGAGCAGGAACAGACAGCCAACCTTCCCTCCAAGCTTCCCAGACCACAATGATTAGTATAATCCGCTCAGAACACTTGGCTGGAGGCCATTTAAACTAATGACTCCACCCAGTGCACCTGATGAGAGGCGGATCCAGCACGGCACCAAAACAAACACTAAACTCGTGCTGCTATCCTGGCCGACCTCCGCACATCGTCAGAGTGGGGCATGACAGTAGGCCATCAATATCTGACTGAAAGAGGTCTGACAGCCTGTAACCCCATTGACCAGTTGTTTGGCAGCTGCTCCGGCACTGGAAGTCCAAACTACAAAGCACCATTTGTTCACCTAAATGGGAGCAGGGCTGCAGTAACCAGCTCCAGTCACCACATAAGCTGTGTAGATCTGGCACTGAAACTACAGCACAGCAGCTGATCGGCAGGGTATGGTGTGTTGGACCACCTCAGATCAATTGTTGATGGTTTGTCCTGAGAATAGGCCATCATAGTAAAAGTATGGACAACCCCTCTATGTCACATTTGTTAAACCAAGCCTTTCACTCCTCCTCATACGACAGATAACAAGCCTCCTTTTGTCATAAGGAACCAAAGACGATGAGAAATATCCAAGATGAAGCTTTCACTTCAAACATCTCCTTCAGAACAGCCATATAATTTACAGGGCCCATTCCTCTGATTTCTGCCAAGTCATTATCGAATGTCAGAATTGGCAGTATTTGTTCTCCGAACATCGTGGCAGATCCCAGAACTAGTTAGCACAACCTAAAAATACAGCGCACATCATCACATTCTGTAAAGTTATCAGCGAGGAGTTTCTGCGAAGTGTGACTCAGATTTCCTTTCCATCTCTGTTTCTAAATGTTTGTATCATAACCATATGGTTGTCAGCCATTTTGTTTTCTGACTGAAGCAAGATAATCTGGAAAGTCGTAGAATGCCATTCTCAGAAACAATCCAGTATTTTTGGTCATTAAAGAGATCAAATTTTTCTATATTTTCACTGTTTCCCAATGATTAATCAGAGACAGCTGCATTTCACCATAATCCATCTCTCTCAATACTGTCTTCGAGACTTCTCTCAAGCTGCACCAGTTCTCTGGAATGCCCTACCCCAAGCAATTATGTTAAGGGCCCATTTACACGTTAGTATTTTTATTTTCCAGATTTTTCATTCATTTTTTTTGCGGATCCCTGTTTCTGCAAAAAACTTCAGTTTTTACCAATTGTAAATCCGCATCCGTTCAGTTTTTCTGCAAAAAAAAAACGGAACGAGGAATATATGTTGGTAGGGTACTAAAAAAAAATTATTTCTATTTCCTGGAAACGGATCTGCAATTGCTGATAACATATTGATGCATTCCGCATGTCATCCGCATTTTTGCAGCCCCTTTGACTACAATGGGACCGCTTTTTGCGTACAATAGTAGCACAAGCTCTATTTTTTGGGTGGACACGCATAACGGAACTGAACGGAACAATGGATGCGGACAGCACACTTAGTGCTGTCCACATTTTGTTGTGGGGCCATTAAAATGAATGGGTACACATTCCGTTCTGCAAATTTGCGGAACGGATGCGGATTACAAAATACTGACGTGTGAATGGACCCTAATTCACAACATTCACAGTTTTTTGCACTCCCTAAAAACTCATAAATTGTAGGTTAGCCAGTCACAACCCCTGATCTAACTCTTCTTCATCCCCCTCCCTCTTTTATCATTATTCTTCTGAACCTGATCATGGTCAGATATCCACACCCCATGCACTCAGAAGCACTACAGATATAGGTTGGTGATGTCTCATGCAGCCCTTATATCTACTCCGCTGTTGAGTTAACATGGTACAAAACAAGCACTTTTTACCTTTTGTGTCATAGATTGTAAGCTCTTGTGAGCAAGACCATCAAAACAAAATTGTAATGGAAGTACAATCCAAAGGTAGCCCTAGCAAGTATAGAATCTTTTTGCTACTACTGCAACATCTAATGGATTTTCCTTTATTCCTTGAAGGTCCTCGATTTCCTATCAGGAGTTATTATTAGGGTAGAAAAGGTATTTTCTAAACCTCTGTAGTCCCTGTCAAACTAGTCATATCCCCATGACGTTTCCAGGCCTATACATATAGCATGCGTCAGAGTTTTAATTTACCTAACAACCCCTTAATATCCGCCTGGCAATGCCATAGCTAAAGGCCACCATCAGTTCTTTTATTTCAGTCCTCGTGCAATGTGATTCAATAAAGGTTTTCCATTTATAAAAAAAAAATATTGTTTGTTTTTCTTTATGTCTTTCTACTTCTATACAGTCTAGTATGAGTAGTTGTCTCATTTGAGCAATGATAAAGTTCCTCTCCAGTGGGGTAGGATCGAGCCATTTCGCAAAAAGACTTCGAAGGGCGACTTAAAGAATGGCATGGATAAGCTTAAGAAAAGCAATCTTGGTATCACCCTCGAGAGGTCAGTACTGATGGAATAGAAAAGTTTGTGGAGTGAATGATAATTTTATTTTCCTGAGATCTTGTATACAAATGATTATGCCCTGCCAAAAAGTTGTTGTGTGTCAGCAGGTCAATACCCCATACCATAGGTCAGTTAAGGGTACCTTGCATTTGGGACAGGCTACTATTCTGTCTGGGAATTGTGGTGAGGGAGGAATGTTGAAGCCATATAGCGCTGAATGGGTGAGATTAAAAAATATGTTTCCCGACACTTTTCATTGATCACGTATTTACATAGCTCGTCCCATTCATTCAGGATTTCATTGCGTCTAACCTGCCATGGAACAAACATTTTTTAAATCAATGTTCAAAAAGTGGTTCTGCATCCCATTGTAAAGGTTCAATATATTAACTCTGTGCATGTTCGGGCCAATCATATCATCAAGTGAGTGTGTAAATGCCTCCGAAGAGATGTTAGGGCTCTAGCTATTCAGAACCTATGGAGCTGAAGAATATAGAGAAAGGAGGCAGCATCCAAGTGGAATTCAGATTTAATTGCCATTGGGGTCAGCCATTTACCAGTTTCTTTGTCCACAAGATCTGGCCTGTTGTAACCCTTTCTCAAGCCATATAGATTATCACCTTCGTTGGACATCCCTAAAGACCCTCAGGATGGTCTCATAATGGCATAAATTTAGATACTAAAAATGGCAACCTAAACACCTTTCATATCCCCTTCCAAGCCACTATAGTGCCTCGTAATAAGACTGATGACTTCAACCAGGGGCGTAGTTATAGGGTGTCCAGAGGTAGCAATCGCTACTGGGCCCAGGAGCCTGAGGGAGCCCAAAGACCCTTGTGTCACATAAGAAGACACCAGTATTATAGAAAGTGCATGCAGGTCTACTCACACCTCTGGCTGGAGGGAAGGGGTTAGGTCAAGGATTTGGCATGAGGTGGGGGTGCCGTTTTAATTTTTGCCTTTAGGCAGCATGAAGGCAATGTGCTTCCCTGCCCCTGACCACTAAGCACTGAGGGAAGGGGAGACCAGGCTGAACTCTTGCACCAGGGCCCATGAGCCTTTAGCTACGCCCTTGACGTCAACCCATGGTGAGATTTTTGCATATCTTGTATGTAGCAGAGCTTTTAAATCCCATCTACCTGCCAATTCATTCTCTAATTCCAAGTTGGAGTCATTGCTCTTAACATGAAGCCAGTCTACCCATGGCAAAATAAACTCACTAGATTATATTTTATATCATTGTACTGTGTACATTTCATTTGTACCATTTTATTTGATGATGATCTCATTTGAGGTCATTACCAGGAAGTGACCTCCATCCAGAGAAATTTCCACCTATTCAACTTTTATAAGTAAGACATTTTCTTAATAAATATTTGGTAAGCGTTCTTTGAATCAGTCCGATGCCCTGCAGAAAACAACTTAATAGAATTCTCCAACCAAATATATTTTGCTCCTTATATTGTCCATAAATATGTACATAGCGTTCCCCTGATGTGGCATCCTAATGATCTTCTGCATCGTTGCCTCTTCCAATTCATAATGCATATACGTCCCTGTAATATGAGAGGAACAAGCCAGTACTGCAGAGCGCGACATACTGCTTGACTGCCTACTGGCCTAATAAAATAAATATCAGTATAAAAGATCCCGTAGTTATGGTGGGGAGGAAATAGGCACAGGAGGAGCAATTTCTTACATCTCACATATATCCTGGCAGCTGGTGGAACAGTGGTGGCCTCAGGACTTGGATTTTCAATTCTGACCCATCCTGAGTAAAACTGTTTATGTAAATGTAGTTAATAGTGTGCAATGGGTCGTAGACAGGGATCAATTTATTTTATGACTTATCCGTTTACAGCAATGCAAAGCTGTTAAGAAAACAGGCGTTTGGGCAATCATCTTTGTGTCATAGAGACTGGAGAGGAGAAAATATTCCCGGTTTCTGAGAAGGAAAATTATATCAGGGTAAATTTTTGGGGTGGACACAAGGCATATGGGAAGGCTCCTCCACCACCTTGGGGTGCAAGATCATCTCTATCTATCTATCTGTCTATCTGTCTGTCTGTCTGTCTATCTATCTATCTTCTAGTTACATCTCTGGCAGTCACTGTATATGTGGTTGGTGTATACATTGCTCTCTTCTGGGAAAAAAAACATTATTTTTAAGGGTTGTTCAACAATTCTATCCACTGAGGCAGAAACTCATTTGTGAGGCTCTTACTTAGGAAATCGTTGGATCATCTTTCTCCATGACATGCATGCTTTGCCAGATTTTCTATGTGGCTGCTATAAAAGTATGGTCCAGCTTCCAGAGGTGTCATGAGGGTACCCCACACACACCAAATTCTTTGTCCAGGGCCGGGCCTTCACTAACCTTAATTTTGCCCTGGTTGTAACCATAGTTGTCCTATGGTATCCAGTCTTATCTTCTTTTGTGAGTAATGCCAGAGTCCAAAATATGGTCTCCAAACATTGTCTACTTAAATGTCATTGCCAGGGTGTTGTCAAGACCCTGATATCTAATAAATTACTCTTTTGGGTAGGGCAATTTATAGTACTGGTTTTCTCTTATATGGCAGTCAGGGCAGTTTCTAGGCAATATGGCCAACAGGGCGAACATCAGAAAAGTGCCTCCCCGCCCCAAAATAAATAAATCAGATAATGCCACCTGGTTGTGGGGTTTGTTGTCCTTTCAGTTCCTCCTATATGCTACTGGAGTCCATAACTTAGCCCAGCTACTGGCAACAGACCCATTGGGCCACCCGGCCACCTCATTCACCGGTTCCCAGTTGTGACTGCAACCTCTGCAAGTCATATATTTATACCCCTGAAATGCACACAAAATGTCATCATAAAGGAATAATTCTTATATTGATGTCATAAAACCAAGATAATAAACACAATGATATCCAACCACAGTTATAATAGACACGGTGATGTCACAGAACAGAGATTGCAGAGATCCTGTTCATTTCCATGGGATCACCGCAACTTAGCGATCCTGGCCTTCACAGCTGTTGCGCAGCCAGTGTAGCCCTAGCCTAAGTGTCCCTCTTTGACCATGCCAAAATTTGGGAGGTATGACACAGTGATATCACATACAGAGATAATAAAAACAGTGATGTCACTGTACAGGAAAAATACACACAGTGATGTCACAGTACAGGTATAATAAACACAGTGATGTCACAGTACAGAGATAATAAACACAGTGATGTCACAGTACAGGTATAATAAACACAATGATGTCACAGTACAGGGATAATAAACACAGTGATGTCACAGTGCAGGGATAATAAACACATTGATGTCACAGTACAGGGATAATAAACACAGTGATGTCACAGTACAGAGATAATAAACACAGTGATGTCACAGTACAGGGATAATAAACACAGTGATGTCACAGTACAGGGATAATAAACACAGTGATGTCACAGTACAGGGATAATAAACACACTGATGTCACAGTACAGGGATAATAAACACAGTGATGTCACAGTACAGGGATAATAAACACAGTGATGTCACAGTACAGAGATAATAAACACAGTGATGTCACAGTACAGGTATAATAAGCACAGTGATGTCACAGAAGATGGATAATAAACACAGTGTTGTCACAATATAGGAATAATAAACACAGTGATGTCACAGTACAGAGATAATAAACACAGTGATGTCACAGTACAGGATAACAAACAGTGATGTCACAGAAGATGGATAATAAACACAGTGATGTCACAGTACAGAGATAATAAACACAGTGATGTCACAGTACAGGGCTATAAACACAGTGATGTCACAGAAGATGGATAATAAACACAGTGATGTCACAGTACAGATATAATAACCACAATGATGTCACAGTAAAGAATAATAAACACAGTGATGTCACAGTACAAGATACTAAACACAATGATGTCACAGTACAGAATAATAAACATAGTGATGTCACAGTACGAAGATAATTCTCACAGTGATGTCACAGTACAGGATAATAAAGACAGTGATGTCACAGTACAGGTATAATAAACACAATGATGTCACAGTACAGGGATAATAAACACAGTGATGTCACAGTGCAGGGATAATAAACACATTGATGTCACAGTACAGGGATAATAAACACAGTGATGTCACAGTACAGAGATAATAAACACAGTGATGTCACAGTACAGGGATAATAAACACAGTGATGTCACAGTACAGGGATAATAAACACATTGATGTCACAGTACAGGGATAATAAACACACTGATGTCACAGTACAGGGATAATAAACACAGTGATGTCACAGTACAGGGATAATACACACAGTGATGTCACAGTACAGAGATAATAAACACAGTGATGTCACAGTACAGGTATAATAAGCACAGTGATGTCACAGAAGATGGATAATAAACACAGTGTTGTCACAATATAGGAATAATAAACACAGTGATGTCACAGTACAGAGATAATAAACACAGTGATGTCACAGTACAGGATAACAAACAGTGATGTCACAGAAGATGGATAATAAACACAGTGATGTCACAGTACAGAGATAATAAACACAGTGATGTCACAGTACAGGGCTATAAACACAGTGATGTCACAGAAGATGGATAATAAACACAGTGATGTCACAGTACAGATATAATAACCACAATGATGTCACAGTAAAGAATAATAAACACAGTGATGTCACAGTACAAGATACTAAACACAATGATGTCACAGTACAGAATAATAAACATAGTGATGTCACAGTACGAAGATAATTCTCACAGTGATGTCACAGTACAGGATAATAAAGACAGTGATGTCACAGTACAGGGATAATATACATAGTGATGTCACAGTACAGGAAATAATAAACACAGTGATGTCACAGTACAGGGATAAGAAACACAGTGATGTCACAGTATAGGGATAATACACACAGTGATGTCACAGTACAGGAAATAATAAACACAGTGATGTCATAGTACATGGATAAGAAACACAGTGATGTCACAGCACATATATGATACACACAGTAATGTCACAGTACAGAGATAATAATCACAGTGATGTCACAGTACAGAGATAATACACACATTGATGTCACTGTCACAATACAGGGATAATAAACACAGTGATGTCACAGTACAGGAATAATAAACACAATGATTTCACAGTACAGGGATAATACACACAGTGATGTCACAGTACAGGGATAATACACAGTGATGTCACAGTACAGGAATAATAAACACAATGATTTCACAGTACAGGGATAATACACACAGTGATGTCACAGTACAGGGATAATAAACACAGTAATGTCACAGTACAGGGATAATAAACACAGTGATGTCACAGTACAGGGATAATAAACACAGTGATGTCACAGTACAGGGATAATAAACACAATGATGTCACAGTACAGGGATAATACACACAATGATGTCACAGTACAGGGATAATAAACACAGTGATGTCACAGTACAGGGATAATAAACACAGTGATTAGGGATGAGCGAACTCGAACTGTATAGTTCGGGTTCGTACCGAATTTTGGGGTGTCCGTGACACGGACCCGAACCCGGACATTTTCGTAAAAGTCCGGGTTCGGTGTTCGTCGCTTTCTTGGCGCTTTTTGAAAGGCTGCAAAGCAGCCAATCAACAAGCGTCATACTACTTGCCCCAAGAGGCCATCACAGCCATGCCTACTATTGGCATGGCTGTGATTGGCCAGAGCACCATGTGACCCAGCCTCTATTTAAGCTGGAGTCACATAGCGCCGCCCGTCACTCTGCTCTGATTAGCGTAGGGAGAGGTTGCAGCTGCGACAGTAGGGCGAGATTAGGCAGATTAACTCCTCCAAAAGACTTGATTAATTGATCGATCTGCAGCTGTGGATCATTGAGCTGCTGATACTCAATTGCTCACTGTTTTTCGGCTGCCCAGACCGTTTGTCAGTCACTTTTTTCTGGGGTGATCGGCGGCCATTTTGTGTCTTGTGGTGCGCCAGCACAAGCTGCGACCAAGTGCATTTAACCCTCAATGGTGTGGTTGTTTTTTGGCTAAAGCCTACATCAGGGTGAAGCTGTCACACCAAGTGCATTTAACCAGCAATAGTCTGTTTATTTTTTGGCCATATACTACATCAGGGGCAAGCTGCGCCCGTCACCAAGTGCATTTAACCCTCAATGGTGTGGTTGTTTTTTGGCTAAAGCCTACATCAGGGTGAAGCTGTCACACCAAGTGCATTTAACCAGCAATAGTCTGTTTATTTTTTGGCCATATACTACATCAGGGGCAAGCTGCGCCCGTCACCAAGTGCATTTAACCCTCAATGGTGTGGTTGTTTTTGGGCTAAATCCTACATCAGGGTGAAGCTGTCACACCAAGTGCATTTAACCAGCAATAGTCTGTTTATTTTTTGGCCATATACTACATCTGGGGCAAGCTGCGCCTGTCACCAAGTGCATTTAACCCTCAGTAGTGTGGTTGGTCAAGCTGTCACACCAAGTGCATTTAACCATCAATAACACGGCAGCGTTCAGCTCTCCATCTCACAAACATTTGAGAGAAAGCGTAAATTCCCACCTAGCCACCCTCGATCCCTGGCCCTGAATGCCAGCATTTCTAAACTACTGGCCTATGAAATGCTGTCATTTAGGCTGGTGGACACAGACAGCTTCAAACAGCTCATGTCGCTTGCTGTCCCACAGTATGTTGTTCCTAGCCGGCACTACTTCTCCAAGAGAGCCGTGCCTTCCCTGCACAACCAAGTATCCGATAAAATCAAGTGTGCACTGCGCAACGCCATCTGTGGCAAGGTCCACCTAACCACAGATACGTGGACCAGTAAGCACGGCCAGGGACGCTATATCTCCCTAACTGCACACTGGGTAAATGTAGTGGCAGCTGGGCCCCAGGCGGAGAGCTGTTTGGCGCACGTCCTTCCGCCGCCAAGGATCGCAGGGCAACATTCTTTGCCTCCTGTTGCCACCTCCTCCTTCTCGGCTTCCTCCTCCTCTTCTTCCACCTGCTCATCCAGTCAGCCACACACCTTCACCACCAACTTCAGCACAGCCCGGGGTAAACGTCAGCAGGCCATTCTGAAACTCATATGTTTGGGGGACAGGCCCCACACCGCACAGGAGTTGTGGCGGGGTATAGAACAACAGACCGACGAGTGGTTGCTGCCGGTGAGCCTCAAGCCCGGCCTGGTGGTGTGCGATAATGGGCGAAATCTCGTTGCAGCTCTGGGACTAGCCGGTTTGACGCACATCCCTTGCTTGGCGCATGTGCTGAATTTGGTGGTGCAGAAGTTCATTCACAACTACCGCGACATGTCAGAGCTGCTGCATAAAGTGCGGGCCGTCTGTTCGCGCTTCCGGCGTTCACATCCTGCCGCTGCTCGCCTGTCTGCGCTACAGCGTAACTTCGGCCTTCCCACTCACCGCCTCATATGCGACGTGCCCACCAGGTGGAACTCCACCTTGCACATGCTGGACAGACTGTGCGAGCAGCAGCAGGCCATAGTGGAGTTTCAGCTGCAGCACGCACGGGTCAGTCGCACTACGGAACAGCACCACTTCACCACCAATGACTGGGCCTCCATGCGAGACCTGTGTGCCCTGTTGCGCTGTTTCGAGTACTCCACCAACATGGCCAGTGGCGATGACGCCGTTATCAGCGTTACAATACCACTTCTATGTCTCCTTGAGAAAACACTTAGGGCGATGATGGAAGAGGAGGTGGCCCAGGAGGAGGAGGAGGAGGAAGAGGGGTCATTTTTAGCACTTTCAGGCCAGTCTCTTCGAAGTGACTCAGAGGGAGGTTTTTTGCAACAGCAGAGGCCAGGTACAAATGTGGCCAGCCAGGGCCCACTACTGGAGGACGAGGATGAGGAGGAGGTGGAGGAGGATGAGGATGAAGCATGGTCACAGCGGGGTGGCACCCAACGCAGCTCGGGCCCATCACTGGTGCGTGGCTGGGGGGAAAGGCAGGACGATGACGATACGCCTCCCACAGAGGACAGCTTGTCCTTACCCCTGGGCAGCCTGGCACACATGAGCGACTACATGCTGCAGTGCCTGCGCAACGACAGCAGAGTTGCCCACATTTTAACGTGTGCGGACTACTGGGTTGCCACCCTGCTGGATCCACGGTACAAAGACAATGTGCCCACCTTACTTCCTGCACTGGAGCGTGATAGGAAGATGCGCGAGTACAAGTGCACGTTGGTAGACGCGCTACTGAGAGCATTCCCAAATGTCACAGGGGAACAAGTGGAAGCCCAAGGCCAAGGCAGAGGAGGAGCAAGAGGTCGCCAAGGCAGCTGTGTCACGGCCAGCTCCTCTGAGGGCAGGGTTAGCATGGCAGAGATGTGGAAAAGTTTTGTCAACACGCCACAGCTAACTGCACCACCACCTGATACGCAACGTGTTAGTAGGAGGCAACATTTCACTAACATGGTGGAACAGTACGTGTGCACACCCCTCCACGTACTGACTGATGGTTCGGCCCCATTCAACTTCTGGGTCTCTAAATTGTCCACGTGGCCAGAGCTAGTCTTTTATGCCTTGGAGGTGCTGGCCTGCCCGGCGGCCAGCGTTTTGTCTGAACGTGTATTCAGCACGGCAGGGGGCGTCATTACAGACAAACGCAGCCGCCTGTCTACAGCCAATGTGGACAAGCTGACGTTCATAAAAATGAACCAGGCATGGATCCCACAGGACCTGTCCATCCCTTGTGCAGATTAGACATTAACTACCTCCCCTTAACCATATATTATTGTACTCCAGGGCACTTCCTCATTCAATCCTATTTTTATTTTCATTTTACCATTATGTTGCGAGGCTACCCAAAGTTGAATGAACCTCTCCTCTGTCTGGGTGCCGGGGCCTAAATATATGCCAATGGACTGTTCCAATGTTGGGTGACGTGAAGCCTGATTCTCTGCTATGACATGCAGACTGATTCTCTGCTAACATGAAGCCAGATTCTCTGTTACGGGACCTCTGTCCTCTGCCTGGGTGCTGGGCCTAAATATCTGACAATGGACTGTTGCAGTGGTGGCTGACGTGAAGCCTGATTCTCTGCTATGACATGCAGACTAATTCTCTGCTGACATGAAGCCAGATTCTCTGTTACGGGACCTCTCTCCTCTGCCTGTGTGCTGGGCCTAAATATATGCCAATGGACTGTTGCAGTGGTGGGTGACGTGAAGCCTCATTCTCTGCTATGACATGCAGACTGATTCTCTGCTGACATGAAGCCAGAGTCTCTGTTACGGGACCTCTCTCCTCTGCCTGGGTGCTGGGCCTAAATATATGCCAATGGACTGTTGCAGTGGTGGCTGACGTGAAGCCTGATTCTCTGCTATGACATGCAGACTGATTCTCTGCTGACATGAAGCCAGATCCTCTGTTGCGGGACCTCTCTCCTCTGCCTGGGTGCTGGGCTTAAATATCTGACAATGGACTGTTGCAGTGGTGGCTGACGTGAAGCCTGATTCTCTGCTATGACATGCAGACTAATTCTCTGCTGACATGAAGCCAGAGTCTCTGTTACGGGACCTCTCTCCTCTGCCTGGGTGCTGGGCCTAAATATATGACAATGGACTGTTGCAGTGGTGGCTGACGTGAAGCCTGATTCTCTGCTATGACATGCAGACTGATTCTCTGCTGACATGAAGCCAGATTCTCTGTTACGGGACCTCTCTCCTCTGCCTGGGTGCTGGGCCTAAATATATGACAATGGACTGTTGCAGTGGTGGCTGACGTGAAGCCTGATTCTCTGCTATGACATGCAGACTGATTCTCTGCTGACATGAAGCCAGATCCTCTGTTGCGGGACCTCTCTCCTCTGCCTGGGTGCTGGGCTTAAATATCTGACAATGGACTGTTGCAGTGGTGGCTGACGTGAAGCCTGATTCTCTGCTATGACATGCAGACTAATTCTCTGCTGACATGAAGCCAGAGTCTCTGTTACGGGACCTCTCTCCTCTGCCTGGGTGCTGGGCCTAAATATATGACAATGGACTGTTGCAGTGGTGGCTGACGTGAAGCCTGATTCTCTGCTATGACATGCAGACTGATTCTCTGCTGACATGAAGCCAGATTCTCTGTTACGGGACCTCTCTCCTCTGCCTGGGTGCTGGGCCTTAATATATGACAATGGACTGTTACAGTGGTGGGTGACGTGAAGCCTGATTCTCTGCTATGACATGAAGACTGATTCTCTGCTGACATGAAGCCAGAATCTCTGTTACGGGACCTTCAACCCCTAACAGCGAGTATTAGAAGTTCACAAGCAGCTCTGCATTGATCCATATAGACTGGAATGGAATGGTAAGAGGAGGTCCTCCACTTCTACTCATTTACCACCCCCCATGCCCTGTTTTAACTCTTTGCTCACTCATGTATAATACTTCACACAGTTACAGTGACCTCATGTACCTCACACACACAGTGACCATAATGTATAACTGACCACATATTTCTGTAAACACTGCATCTATAGTATTATACCTTGTATGTCTCACATCAATACACTGCTCTATATATATATATATATATATATATATATGTATACACACTGCATATATTACACAGTATTATAGATGCAGTATGTACAGATATATAGTATATACAGCAGTGTACTGATATGTGAGGTATGAGGTATAATAGATGCAGTGTGTACAGATATATAGTATATACAGCACTGGACTGATATATTAGGTATGAGGTATAATAGATGAAGTGTGTACAGATATATTATATATATAGCAGTGGACTGATACAGTTCTGATCAAAAGTTTAAGACCACTTGAAAAATTTCAAAAAATCATATTTAGCATGGCTGGATCTTAACAAGGTTCCAAGTAGAGCTTCAACATGCAACAAGAAGAAATGGGAGTGAGACAAAACATTTTTTGAGCATTCAATTTAATGAAACCAATTAATAAACTGAAACAGGCTGTTTTTCAGCTGATCAAAAGTTTAGGACCACACCTCCAAAAAAAAAACTAAATCCAAAACAGAAATCCAACTTCCAAACATGAACTCAGTAATGAGTAGCTCCGCCGTTATTGTATCGGCATGCTTGATGCAAGCGTTTTCAGGATGAGAGTGGGAACATTTCTCTAAGTGGTGAAGATGGCCGCACGAAGGCCATCTACTGTCTGGAACTGTTGTCCATTTTTGTAAACTTCCCATCCCCAAAGGTTCTCATTTGGATTTAGATCTGGGGAACACGCAGGATGGGCCAAAAGAGTGATGTTATTCTCCTGGAAGAAGTCCCTTGTCCTGCGGGCATTGTGTACTGTAGTGTTGTCCTGTTGAAAAACCCAGTCGTTACCACACAGACGAGGGCCCCTTAGTCATGAGGAATGCTCTCTGCAACATCTGGCCATAGCCAGCGGCCGTTTGACGCCCCTGCACTTCCTGAAGCTCCATTGTTCCACTGAAGGAAAAAGCTCCTCAGACCATTATGGCGCCCCCTCCACTGTGGCGCGTAGAAAACATCTCAGGTGGGATCTGCTTGTCATGCCAGTAACGTTGGAAACTATCAGGACCATCAAGGTTAAATTTTTTCTCATCAGAGAATAAAACTTTCTTCCACCTTTGAATGTCTCATGTTTGGTGCTCTCTTGCAAAGTCCAAACGAGCAGTTCTGTGGCGTTCAAGGAGACGAGGTCTTTGAAGAAGTTTTTTGTTTTTGAAGCCCTTAAGTCTCAAATGCCATCTGATGGTTATGGGGATGCAGTCAGCACCAGTAAAGGCCTTAATTTGGGTCGAGGATCGTCCAGTGTCTTGACGGACAGCCAATTGGATCCTCCGGCTCAGTGCTGGTGAAATTTTTTGGGGTCTTCCACTTGACTTTTTTGTTCCATAACCCTCAGGATCATTTAAGAAATTCCAAATGACTGTCTTACTGCGTCCCACCTCAGCAGCGATGGCGCGCTGTGAGAGACCCTGCTTATGCAGTTCAACAACCCGACCACGTTCAAAAAGGGAGAGTTTTTTTGCCTTTGCTATCACAACGTGTGACTACCTGACAGAAAATGACAATGAATCCACATCTTTGCACAGATTTGGCCTTTTAAAGGCATGTGGTTCTAATATTTGGATCAGCTGAAAAACAGCCTGTTTCAGTTTAATCATTATTTTCAATTAATTGAATGCTCAAAAAATGTTTTGTCTCACTGTCATTTCTTCTTGTTGCATGTTGGAACCTTGCTAAGAACCTTGGAACCTTGCTAAGATCCAACAATGTAAAATATGATTTTTTGCCATTTTTCAAGTGGTCTTAAAGGGTTTCTGCCCCCGAATACAGACGCGCACGGCGCAGGCCCGAGAATTCGTCCGCTGGCTGAGATGGAGGATGGCATTCTAGAGGAGATGGGCAGGCTTGACGGACGAGCGGGGCGGCATACAGTGTGAGTAGACCGAGCCTCTAGGTGCTGAAAAGACGCCCCCCTAGCACCTAGAGGCTCATTAGCATATCAATAAAAGTTTGTTTTTTAGTGAAACGGATCCACACAAAGGTCTGAAAATAGCATTGTTAGGTAGATCAGACACTAGCAGATCGCTAGTGTCTGAGAGCAAGTTAGGTCAAAATGAGGTGGTAGAAACCCTTTAAACTTTTGATCAGGACTGTACCTGTACACACTGCATCTATTATACCTTGTACCTCACATATTACACTACTGTAAATACTATATACCTGTACACACTGCATCTATTATACCTCGTACCTCACATATTACACTACTGTAAATACTATATACCTGTACACACTGCATATACAAACCGGATTCCAAAAAAGTTGGGACACTACACAAATCGTGAATAAAAACTGAATGCAATGATGTGGAGGTGCCAACTTCTAATATTTTATTCAGAATAGAACATAAATCAAGGAACAAAAGTTTAAACTGAGAAAATGTACCATTTTAAGGGAAAAATATGTTGAATCAGAATTTCATGGTGTCAACAAATCCCAAAAAAGTTGGGACAAGGCCATTTTCACCACTGTGTGGCATCTCCCCTTCTTCTTACAACACTCAACAGACGTCTGGGGACCGAGGAGACCAGTTTCTCAAGTTTAGAAATAGATAACGGCCAAGAGGATAGAGAAGGCGCTCATAGGGTAAGTAAATTCAGCAAATCAGATTTCTAATGAAAGAAATGGTTTGCTCACCTATTGTGGTTGCATCAATTGGATGCAACTGCAATGGAGAACGAGTGTAGATAAATGATGGTTGGTGCAGCCTAGATTCGTCCGATCGCCTTGGGCAGGAGCCACCCTGCCACTTGGGTAACGGTATGAAGAAGAGTACGCTAGACCTTAGGTAGAGCGTGTGGACCACAGAGGGCGCACGAAACAACCGGTCAAAGACAATATTTTGGTTTCAGCAGTATTCCATTTATTCGTGAGAGAAGTTTAGAAATAGGAATGCTCTCCCATTCTTGTCTAATACAGGCCTCTAACTGTTCAATCGTCTTGGGCCTTCTTTGTTGCACATTCCTCTTTATGATGCGCCAAATGTTCTCTATAGGTGAAAGATCTGGACTGCAGACTGGCCATTTCAGTCCCCGGATCCTTCTCCTACGCAGCCATGATGTTGTGATTGATGCAGAATGTGGTCTGGCATTATCTTGTTGAAAAATGCAGGGTCTTCCCTGAAAGAGATGACGTCTGGATGGGAGCATATGTTGTTCTAGAACCTGAATATATTTTTCTGCATTGATGGTGCCTTTCCAGACATGCAAGCTGCCCATGCCACACGCACTCATGCAACCCCATACCATCAGAGATGCAGGCTTCTGAACTGAGCGTTGATAACAACTTGGGTTGTCCTTGTCCTCTTTGGTCCGGATGACATGGCGTCCCAGATTTCCAAAAAGAACTTTGAATCGTGACCCGTCTGACCACAGAACAGTCTTCCATTTTGCCACACTCCGTTTTAAATGATCCCTGGCCCAGTGAAAACGCCTGAGCTTGTGGATCTTGCTTAGAAATGGCCTCTTCTTTGCACTGTAGAGTTTCAGCTGGCAACGGCGGATGGCACGGTGGATTGTGTTCACTGACAATGGTTTCTGGAAGTATTCCTGAGCCCATTCTGTGATTTCCTTTACAGTAGCATTCCTGTTTGTGGTGCAGTGTCGTTTAAGGGCCCGGAGATCACGGGCATCCAGTATGGTTTTACGGCCTTGACCCTTACGCACAGAGATTGTTCCAGATTCTCTGAATCTTCGGATGATGTTATGCACAGTTGATGATGATAGATGCAAAGTCTTTGCAATTTTTCGCTGGGTAACACCTTTCTGATATTGCTCCACTATCTTTCTGCGCAACATTGTGGGAATTGGTGATCCTCTACCCATCTTGGCTTCTGAGAGACACTGCCACTCTGAGAAGCTCTTTTTATACCCAATCATGTTGCCAATTGACCTAATTAGTGTTAATTGGTCTTCCAGCTCTTCGTTATGCTCAAATTTAATTTTTCCAGCCTCTTATTGCTACTTGTCCCAGCTTTTTGGGAATTTGTTGACACCGTGAAATTTTGAATCAACGTATTTTTCCTTTAAAATGATACATTTACTCGGATTAAACATTTGATCCGTCATCTACGTTCTATTACAAATAAAATATTGACATTTGCCATCTCCACATCATTGCATTCAGTTTTTATTCACGATTTGTATAGTGTCCCAACTTTTTTGGAATCCGGTTTGTACTATATACCTGTACACACTGCATATATTATACCCTGTACCTCACATATCAGAACACTAGGGAATATACTATATACCTGTACACACTGCATATATTATACTGCGTACCTCACATAACTGTACACTGCTGTATATACTATACATCTGTACACACTGCATCTATTTTAGCTAATTTGTGTGCCAGGGCTGTTTTGTAATCCCAATCCGGCCCTGATGGCATAAATTATAAAACGCAGCAGCAAGAATAGTTCTTGGAACAAAGGGAGAGGCCTGGAATGGGTAGTGGGAGGGGCTATAAACGGGGAATGGGGGCCCAATTTAGATTCTTGCTATGGGGCCCAGTGATTTTTATGTACGCCCCTGTACCACACTGATGGGATCTCTTTAGGCCCAAGTGTAACTGTAAACCTCTACCCCCTATGCTGTAATTACGCACAATTGACATATGTTTACAGTAAATGCCAGCTGCCATATTCATACACAACACTACAGGCACATAAATTATACATAGAGCCTGGATGCAACAGCTACTGTGCGTCTGCACTGCCTATAGTTTCTCTTCTGAATCTGATGCAACACCACTTATATATTTATTGTCTGGAATATTTGGAGATAAATTGTGTTCGTGTATCCAGTATTGATCAGGCCTGACTCATTATTATCACCATCCATATTCAGAATTAAGACATCAATCCATTGCCTCTCTCAATGTTCCCATTAACCTGATTGTCATGATTGCCAGAACAAACCAATATTTCATTGACTGAAGGGAGGGGGTTAGGAAAGGACTTCTTTACATGAAGCATCAAGGCTGATCTATTATCTGAAACCCCTTGTGACCTGCAACATTTCCAAATCATCAGACAGATCAACCCCAACAATCAAAGACGTGGAGAGATTCATTGACGATTCTGTTTTGTTCATCTTTGCCCCATGGAGACACAGGAACGCAGCCAGTCTACTGGGAATCCGAATCCTATTATAGAGCTGTCAATCCATTGATTTCTGGCTTTCATTAATGATATTTTTGATAGAAAATATTACTCATTCCCGATCATTTTTCTGGTTATAATCATAGTTTATTTGATATGGACTGTGGACATACTGACATACTGTAACATGGCCTGGAATGAGTCTAGAGATGAGCGAATTTCTCAAAAATTCGATTTGGCCGGTTCACAGAATTTTCCAAAAATATTCGCTTTCATCTGAATTTGTTTGCGTCGAATTACGTTAAAAAACTTATATTTCCAGGCTGCAGAGAGCCTTTATAGGGGTGTAAGAACACTGTGCCTTGCAGTAACACGCATAGGGAGTTGTGGTAGTGAAATAAGTCAGTATGACATGCAGATGACAGGCGTCGCTCTTAGAATCACTGCATACTTTACTTATTTGGGCAGTCACGGGCCAAAACTGACCAAATAACTGAAGTATCAACTCAGCCTTACAGGTCGATGTTAGCGTCAAGAAGAAGCGCACTCCTTTTATACCCTCGTCAGCTGATTCCACACTTATACAAGTAGAGCCCCTGACAGAGTGGAAAGGGTGTCAGCAGTAAGTTTGTGTTGATGTCACTGATTAATTTGTCCTTCCTCTGATCCGTCAGAACAATAACACACAAAAAATGGATCCTGTCTGTGGACCATCCGCCTTCACTAGGTCAGCATTTGCTCAATAATCCATCAGTATTGCTAATGCCAAAAAAACAGGAGTGGATCTAAAACAGAGATGACACGTGAATGGAATATTTGCATGTCTTCTGTGTTTTGTACCCACTCCTTTTGGCCACCAAATCATAAGCCAATTCTGATGGGACCAAACAGGCCTTACAGCTGTTACATAGACAGGATCCGTTGTGCGTCTCATTTTTCCTTCCTTCTGACAGATCAGAAGAAAAGTCAAATAAATAAAGATGTCAGCCAGGCCAAAAGCCAAAATAGTGGACCAGTCATGAAGTGGGGAGGGTGGGGACAGCATGAGAAGTACACAGAGTGAACCTATGACATAGTGGTGGGGTGGAAACAGCATGAGGCGACCACAGAGTGGCCCAATGACAGGCTCTGGAGGTGGAAGCAGTATGAGGAGGCCACTGAGTGGCACAATGACAGAGTTTGGAGTTGGCAGCAGTATGACGAGGCCACCGAGTGGCACAATGACAGAGTCTGGAGGTGGCAGCAGCAGCATCAGGAGAAGGCTACCGAGTGGCACAATGAAAAAGTCTGGAGTTGGCAGCATCAGGAGAAGGCCACCGAGTGGCACAATGACAGAGTCTGGAGGTGTTAGCAGCAGCATCTGGAGAAGACCACCGAGTGCCACAATGACAGAGTCTGGAGTTGGCAGCATCAGGAGAAGACCACCAAGTGGCACAATGACAGAGTCTGGAGGTAGCAGCAGTATGAGGAGGCCACCGAGTGGCACAATGACCGAGTCTGGAGGTGGCGACAGCATCAGCATCAGGAGGATACCACAGAGTGGCAAGGTGACATAGTGTGGAGATTGCAGCAACAGCACCAGGAGGATATCACAGAGTGGCAAGGTGACATAGTGTGGATATGGCAGCAGCAGCAGCATCAGGATACCGCAGAGTGGCAAGGTGACATAGTGTGGAGATGGCAGCAGAAGCATCAGGAGACCACAGAGTGTGAAGGTGACATAGTGTGGAGATGGCAGCAGCAGCATCAGCAGACCACAAAGTGACCCGGTGACAGAGTGGGGTGGGGGGTGGCAATACCAGTACCTGCTGACAAAGGTGGGTAAAAGAAGGAGCTCTTGGCATCAGATGTGTGGCATCAGGCAAGTGGCAGCATCAGAGTAGTAGCTGAGGCTGGTAGCCAGAAGAAACGGTTCTCTTTTTTTAAGGTTTAGGTGAGTCGGCATGGATGATCTAATCATATGAATCAGGCTTTGGTTGGTGGAAATCCTGGCTGATCCACACCTGATTCATCTTTACAAAGGTCAGTCTCTCCACATTTGGGTGGACAGGCGAGTTCTCCTTGGGTTAACTATGGCCACCGCCGCACTAAACACCTGCTCTGATGCCACACTACTGGCCAGGTAGGACAGCTTTTCCAGGGCAAACTCGGCCACAAATCCAGTTTGGCTGCCCAGTAGTCCAGCGGATCTTCAATGATGGCTGGCAGGGTGCACACCAAGTATGCCACCATCTGCTGGTTCAGGTTCTGCTCTATGTCTACCTGCTGGTGAGTAGTTTCTTAACTATTAGCGACTCTAGACTCAGGCTGCTGGCGCTGCTGTCACTTGTGACGAAGTCGAAGGTCCAGTCAACCAATCAAGAACCCCTGGGTTGCTGGTCACGACACGACCGCTAGCTGACACTGCGAGCTCAGACTTCTCGAAGTGACCCCTGCTGCCACGCCCCTTGACTCTGCTGTGATCTGTGCCTGCGCCAGAAACATTTAGGCCTCTGCCACTCCCCTGTGCAGGGCCTGGCACGTCTCTGTCTGACATACTGTTAGCTGAACTAAATAAATAAAAATGAAATTTAAACACTACTAAAAAGAGCCGAATATATTTTTCTTCTTGTACTGAAATAAGCCACTAAACTCTTTCACCACATATAACTGCAGAAGTGAACTGGGAATATATATTTTTTTGTACTGAAATAGGCCACTAAACACTTTTACCGCAAATAACTGCAACAGTGAACTGCGCATGTATTTTTCTTTTTTGTACCTAAATATGCCACTAAATGCTTTCACCACAAATAACTGCAGAAGTAAAATGCTTATATATTTTTCTTTTTGTACTGAAATAGGCCACTAAATGCTTTCACCACAAATAACTGCAACAGTGAAGTGTGTATATATTTTTCTTTCTGTACTGAAATAGGCCACTAAATGCTTTTACTGCAAATAACTGCAACAGTGAAGTACGTATATATTTTTCTTTTAGTACTGAAATACATCACTTAACGCTTTTACCGCAAATAACTGCAACAGTGAACTGCATATATATTTTTCTTTACTTTTCTGAGAGCAGATCGGTGCGTGTGGAGCTAAATTTGTACACATTTATTGTTAAAGTTAAAATACCTTTGAATTTTTTTTATTTCAATGGAAAATTGAAAATATTGCATTTTGTATGCATGGGAGCACATTCCTGCTCTAGATGTAGAACCTGCTGCTGTCAGAGGTGTCTAAGTTTATCTGTGGTGTTGCCCCGATCTGGTGGAGGCCCATTCCTGGGAACACATTCCTGCTGAAAACAAAGAACCTGCTGCTTTCAGAGGTATCTAAGTTTTTTTGTGGTGTTGCCCCGGTCTGGTGGGGGCCAATTCCTGGGAACACATTCCTGCTGCAAACAAAGAACCTGCTACTGTCAGAGGTGTCTAAGTTTATTTGTGGCGTTGCCCCAATCTGGTGGGGGCCCATTCCTGGGAACACATTCCTGCTGCAAACAAAGAACCTGCTGCTGTCAGAGGTATCTAAGTTTATTTGTGGTGTTGCCCCTGTCTGGTGGGGGCCCATTCCTGGGAACACATTCCTGCTGCAAACAAAGTACCTGCTACTGTCAGAGGTGTCTAAGTTTATTTGTGGCGTTGCCCCACTCTGGTGGTAGCCCATTCCTGGGAACACATTCCTGCTGCAAAGAACCTGCTGCTGTCTGTCCTGATCATGCTGAGTTTTGTGTAGGCCTTATACTACACCATTACTTTTACCTGCTGCTGTCTGTCTTGATCCTGCTGAGTTATGTGTAGGCGTTATACTCCACCGTTACCATATACCTGCTGCTGTCTGTCCTGACCCTGCTGAGTTATGTGTAGGTCTTATACTCCACCGTTACCATTACCCGCTGCTGCTGATATCTGTCCTGATCCTGGTGAGTTTGCTATAGACTAAAGGGGCCTTACTGCAAACTTATTGTTTAAAATTACATGAAAACATAACAGTATTTAAAAAGTACACACATGTTTTAACTGCAAAAACTATTTATTCAAAAGTTGGAGCCAAATATGGCTCTATCACAACTTTTTAAGTAGCTTGTGCAGGTCACACAACTCCTGCATCTGATTTAGTTGCAGCGCATCTGTCACGACCCTTGGTCATGGTCGTGACTCCTTGGGAGCCGCATGCAGTTGCCCGCGGTTTGGTGTTGTGTCAACCACAGCTGGGGGCACTTAGTTGTTTGCCTCAAGTGCGGTTGCCGCGGACAACAGGTATGCGTGAGGTTGCCCTTGGCAACGTGTGTTTGTGTGCACTTCCCTTGTCTGGTGTGCATGGGGGTTATTGTGTGTATTCCCCTTTAAGTTGCTGTTTTCCCTTCCCTGGTGTGTGAAGGGTTAACTTCCTTCCTAGTGTGTGTGCACTGTGTGTGTCTGAGTGTGGGTGTGGCTATGTGGGCTTTAAAGCCGCAGTTGAGACCTGATGTCTGAGGGGTACTCCAGCCTTGTAGTAAGCTGGAGGCGCCCTCCTGGTCTCTAATACAAACTGCCAGTGGGGGCCACCCTTCTGGTCATACTGTCATGGCTGAGGATGGGGGAAACCCTCAGCCGTGCGGTACCCGTAGATGTTTGGTCGCTGCTTGGCCAGGACCACAGGATCAGGGAGCAGGTCACCTCCTAAAGCCTCTCTAATCTGACCCTAACTCCTAGCGGCATGAGCCGACCTTAAAGGTAGGAGGACTCATGCTCTGGAACCTCGGGTCCCTACTAACCCTACGCAGGTCCCTAAGCTAGTAGCTGGGTAGACTACCTGTTCCTCCTGGACATGGAGGAACAGAAGCCTAGAATGGCCAAGCTGTAAATAAGGGGAAACCAATACAACTTATGGCAGTGGCAGGTACGTGGAAACTACAACCTCACCTACCTGCCACAGACACACAGCCTGGAGCCCATGTAAAAGTGCTGTTGTCCACAACAACAGAAATGACAACAGCACACACCATACATCACACGGGAAACCAGGAAACCATAAGGTGCAATAAACAAGCAACCACATACACATAAACATCACATCAGACAAGGTAACATTTTATGACCAGAAGGGTGGCCCCCACTGGCAGTTTGTATTAGAGACCAGGAGGGCGCCTCCAGCTTACTACAAGGCTGGAGTACCCCTCAGACATCAGGTCTCAACTGCGGCTTTAAAGCCCACATAGCCACACCCACACTCAGACACACACAGTGCACACACACTAGGAAGGAAGTTAACCCTTCACACACCAGGGAAGGGAAAACAGCAACTTAAAGGGGAATACACACAATAACCCCCATGCACACCAGACAAGGGAAGTGCACACAAACACACGTTGCCAAGGGCAACCGCACGCATACCTATTGTCCGCGGCAACCGCATTTGAGGCAAACAACTAAGTGCCCCCAGCTGCGGTTGACACAACACCAAACCGCGGGCGACTGCATGCGGCTCCCAAGGAGTCACGACCATGACCAAGGGTCGTGACAGCATCAAACTGCTGCAACTTCAATGCAAGCTTCCCCTGCTGCTCATGGATCCCCTTCACCTTCTTTGCCAGCTGCCGCTGATGCTCCTAGATCTCCTTCAGTTTTATTTTTTTCTCCTGCTGCATCTTGTTCAGGAGTGTTTTAAATTTACTGAGTACTGTTTTGTTAGGAAGAAAAAAATATAAAAATTACTTGCAATTCAGATTAAGAGGCAATTAGTGCATTGTGTGTAGTATTTGTTTAAGCACTGCAAATTTACATCTCAATTCATTAGTTAATGATATTAATGCTAATTATATAGTTGGTTATTTAGTGATAGTTAAGTAGAGTATAATATTATTTATTTGGTTAGTTAATGTTTTTTATGTAGATCACAGAGTTAGTGTCCAGTGTTGTTGTTTTCTATTACTGTACTTTGTGTTGTCCCCTCATTGTTGGCTGTTTTAACCCCTTCCCGACCAGCACCGTAATAGTACAGCGCAGCTGGACGTGACTTGCCGCCCAGCGCCATACTATTACGGCGCAACAAACAACCGACATCCAGGCATAATCTTTCGGGAATCGGGGTGCAAAGGCTGGTCTGCCGAGCAGGCAGCCATGTAAACTAAGGGCCGCGGCAGGTTTTTTCCGGCCCCTTGCAGGCCCGATCGCTGCTATTGGTCGGATTCCTTACACATGTGCATCAGGGCGTGGGGGGCGGTGGGTGTCATGTGGCGGTGACCGACAATGAAAAAGTCATCACCTGTCTACTCTGAGGTGAGGCAGGGGACATCAGTGTTTTGGGTCGCCTGCCAGCACTGCTATTGGCTGGAACAACGCTCCAGCCAATGGCAGGTCTGTATCTGTACATGAAGAGGCAGAACTTCCCTGCATGCAGCCATTTTAGCTGGTGACTGCATGCAGAGAGGTTATGTACCTTTCTGTGCTAGGACTTATGGTGCACACCACTGCGATTTAACCCCCTTCATGCTGAAAAGAAAAAAGAAAAGAAGAAAGAAGAACATCCGGAATTGCTACACAGATTTTATTTTTTTCATTTGCAGCTGTTTCAGATCATTCCCAGCTGAAGTCCCCCAGACAGCAAGAAAGGAAAGGACCCCAAAAAGATGCAGAGTGTGTTCCAAAAGGGGTATTAGAAAGGACACCATTTACCACTGCGAAACCTGCCCTGAAAAACCTGGCCTGTGCATGAAGTAGTGTTTTAAAATCGACCACTCATCCATGGTGAATAAATGTAATTTTATCCTTTATGCTCCCTGTAATATTTCCACTTTTCTCTGATTTAGTCCACCTCACTTGCATATCCACTTTCCAGCAACCAATACATAATTTTTCATGTGAGACAACTGTTCGGTCAAAAGTGCCCTTTCCACCCCTTACAATGTTCCTACGGAGGTGCTCTTTTCGAAATGGGGTCACTTGTTGGGGTTTTTCATTTCTGGGGACCTCAGGAATTTATTTATTGCGACATGGCACCTAAAATACATATCTGCTAAATCAGGCCGGTCATCAAAATTCATTTTTGGCAGTTTTACTTTAGAGCCCTGTAATTTGCCTATATATAATTTTTTGAGCACATAATGGGGTGTTGGTGTATTCGAGGGAAAATGAGGAACTAAATGTGGGCTGCATTTTGTCTGGTAACCCTTTGTGAAATTGAAATAATGTGGGTGTAAATCAACTTTTTCGGGAAATTTTTTTAATTTTTATTTTTCATAAATTCCTCAGTATTTCTCAGTGTATTTTTCACAGCCAAGTGCTCAGTATGTTCCTTGAGGGGTGTAGTTTCCGGAATGGAGTCACTTTTTGGGGTTTGCCACTGTAGGGCCACCTCAGGGTGTCTTCACATGCGACATAGGTTCCAATTACCATTTAAGCTAAATCTTCTCTTCTAACGCCATATGGTGCTCCTTTCACTCTGAAGCCTGCTGTGCAACCATATATCAGTTTTTGAGCACACATGGGGTGTTTTTGTAAATGCCAGATTCAGGGTAATAGATTTTGAGTTTTGTTTGGCTGTTAACCCTTGATGTGTTTCAGAAAAATCTATTAAAATTTAAGATCTGCTAAAATAAGTAATTTTTCGAGTTGTCAAAACTCACCTTACCTGAAGCTCTCAGGAACTTTGATAACTGTTCACATGGTGCGGTGCTGCACGGGGGCCACTGTGCTGTTTTTCTGGCGGGTTGGTGGGGCCCAGTGCTAGGTATGGCATAGTCGGGCAGCAGGGGTGCTGTTTGACTGCTGGGTCCCGCCTCCTACTGGATTGGGGCCACAGCTTTGGTGGTCGCCGTGCAGCACCGTGACAATTTTAGAGTAGGACCCACTCATAGAGGCAACCTTGGCGTGGTGAGTGGGTTTATGCCTTTTGATAAAAATGTACACTAATGCCTCATTTTAGCATATAGCATAGGAGGCGGTACACGTGCTACTTTGCGCTGTTTTCTGCAAAAGTAGCAGGGATGAGATCAATGCATAGCAGCTGGATGTGCGACTCATTTCTTGTCTTTCCTGGTGGAAGCAGGTATATCAATCCCCTTAATGAGTACTTTGTGGAAGCATGTGTATCGCAGGCCTCAATCAATATTTGGTGGAAGCAGGTATATCAAACCCCTTAATCAGTATTTTGTGGAAGCAGGTGTATCGCAGGCGTCAATTAATATTTGGTGGAAGCAGATATAGCAAACCCCTTACTCAGTATTTTGTGGAAGCAGGTATATCGCAGGACTCAATCAGTATTTGGTGGAAGCAGGTATATCAAACCCCTTAATCAGTATTTTGTGAAAGCAGGTATCTCGCAGGCATCAATCAATATTTGTTAAAAGTAAGTATATCAATTCTCTTAATCAGTATTTTGTGGAAGCAGGTATATCGCAGGCCTCAATCAGTATTTGGTAGAAGCAGGTATATCAAACCCCTTCAATAGTATTTTGTGGAAGCAGGTGTATCGCAGGCCTCAATCAATATTTGGTGGAAGCAGGTATATCAAACCCCTTAATCAGTATTTGGTGGAAGCTGGTATATCAAACCCATTAATTTGTATTTGCTGGAAGCTGGTATATCAAACTCCTTAATCAGTATTTTGTGGAAGCAGGTATATCAAACCCCTTAATCAGTATTTTGTGGAAGCAGGTGTATCACAGATGTCAATCAATATTTTGTGGAAGCAGGTATATCAATCCCCTTAATCAGTATTTTGTGGAAGCAGGTATATAGAACCCCTTAATCAATATTTGGTGGAAGCAGGTATATCGCAACCCTCAATCAGTATTTTGTGGAAGCAGGTGTACCGCAGGCCTCAATCAGTATTTGGTGGAAGCAGGTATATCAAACCCCGTAATCAGTATTTGGTGGAAGCAGGTATATCAAACCCCTTAATCAGTATTTTGTGGAAGCAGGTATATTGCACCCCTTAATCTGTATTTTGTGGAAGCAGGTATATCAAACCCCTTAATCAGTATTTTGTGGAAGCTGGTATATCGCACCCCTCAATTATTTATTTTGCCACAACAGTTATATCACACCACCTTGTTTATTTGGGGCAACAGGTTACAGGCATATCGCAGCCATCAATCAGTATTTTGTGGAAACAGGTATATTACACCCCTCAATCAGGTTATTTTGGGGCAACAGGTATATCACACCTGTTGCAAATAGTTGTTCCAAAAGCGCTTGTCCCTCTAAGAGGGACAAGCGCTTTTGGAACAACTATTTGCAACAGGTGTGATATACCTGTTGCCCCAAAATAACCTGATTGAGGGGTGTAATATACCTGTATCGCAGCAGAACTGCACACAACTGCTGCACATTACAAATGCACTATAATATACTTTCTATGTTAGAAAGTATATGTTAAGTATATGACAGTATCACACCCCTCAGTATATCACGCCTATCGATAGCACACCCTATACCAGTCCTTAAAAGCACTTTTGTAGCCATATTAGCTAGCGTTTGGGGTCCACCAACAGTCGGTCTCTGCTCCACAAAGCAACCACTCCGTACACTGGCAAAACACAGAATGTAGAATGGCTGCCAGATCGGGTTCTGTTATAGGGTGGGGGTGTGTACATGTGCTGAAAGTCTCAATTGGCTTTCCTGT
Organism: Bufo gargarizans; assembly: GCF_014858855.1. Classification (NCBI taxonomy): domain Eukaryota; kingdom Metazoa; phylum Chordata; class Amphibia; order Anura; family Bufonidae; genus Bufo; species Bufo gargarizans. The sequence continues at coordinate 192,379,384 of NC_058086.1, forward strand.
CCCACCTGATGTGTGTGTCATGTGTCAAAGTTCGGCGCAATGCAAAAGAATATTGCGCCGGCGGACATTGCCATATGTTCGCATGTGCGGCGAATCGCGAACGCGCAAAGTTTGCCGCGAAATGACCTCCGTGCGAAACCGCAAGGCCATCTCTACTACTAAAGCCTTTCACCACATATAACTGAAGAAGTGAACTGAGAATATATTTTTCTTTTTCCACTGATATAAGCCACTAAAGGCTTTTTAACATAGCACTTGCACCCCAAGAGCTAATTGCTGGAATGACAGAGCTGTCTAATGGCTATTTGTAAATTGCTTTTTTTTCACAATGAGGTTTTTCCTATCACTGTCCCTAGAGCCTTCTGACGTCTCTCCCTGCACTAAGACGCTGTGCAATGATTCCTCCCTATCCTTTCCCTGCACTTATAAATTGTTTTTTCAGGTTTTTTTTTCACAATGAGGTTTTTCCTATTGCTGTCCCTAGCACCTTTTCACATCTGTCCCTGCATCAGAATGCTGGAAAATGTCTGAATCCAAGAAGGCTGCCGTATTTATAGGGCTGTGACATCACAGGGCTGACTGGCTGCTGTTTGGCTGCATGCAGGCATGTCAATCTGGGTGATCCCGCCTTCCAAGATTTCCTTGCCCCATGTTTTCACATGTGCAGAAGCCATTTTAGGAAAAATGCGATTCATTACCACGAAGCACGAGGAAATTTGCATTCGTTGCAAATCAAATTTTTCCTTAAATTCGGATCGAATTCCACTCCATCAGCTTCGATTCGCTCATCTCTATTTGAGTCATATGTCCATGGCTGAGTACTGGATAGCTATTAAGGATTTTTGCTATGCTTGTCAACCTTCTGTCCGTTCATTTCCAGTAGAAGTTAGAAAACTTACTAAGACTTATTGCCTTTTCATTGTATGCATTTTAGGGCCCATGCACCCAGCCTTGACATGGATACATGTGGTATCGATCTGCTGTTCTGTACATTTGTGGGCTCCTTATTTTATTTGGAGACACACAAGATTGTTTCTGTTGGATTCATTGTCTTTTCACAAAGTTACTAATCCCTAAAAGCATTTATCATTGACCTCAATGTTTCAGCTGTATTCAACAAGCTCCCTCTAGTGGTGACTTCAGGCAGTCAGATTTGTACTATTTGAAGTAGTCGTCCTATCTGTACATTTATAGCATATCATTAGGATATGACATATATGTTCGATAGATGTGGGTTCATATGTTCAATAGATATGGGTCCCAACTGTAAAACCTGCTCCTATCTTAAGAATGAGGCCCTGACGTGTATGGAGAGCAGGCCACACATGTGTAGCTGTCATGTACTTACCTGGCCGCGCTATTACTGCCAGGATCGCTGTATCGCTGTGGCAACCAGCCTTGCTGACAGTGGAGCTGGTCGGCCTGTCAGGGAGCAAGGACGCCTTGCCAATCATCATTGGCACCGGCGTCATGTTCTTCCTTAAGATGGGTTATTTAAACAGGCAACTGCTGGCCACGGTTGCTTGTGATTTGGTCTTCTTGCCTCACATGCTTAGTTTGTGTTTCATTTGGATTCCCGGGCTTCTGAGTTTCTGCCTGTTAGTGACTTCGTCTCCGGCTGCTGATTCTGGTTCTGACATTACTTCCTATTTTTGAACCTGCTTGGTGTATTACTTTGCGTCTATTTCTTCCTTGGTTCCGAAGGTATTGTCTGGTTTTGACTCAGCCTGTCTGACTTTTCCTTTTGTCTCCCGAAAATAGGTCCTGCGCACTTAGTCAGGTCAGGGACCGTCGTCCAGTTGGGGGCTGTCATTTAGGGCAGGTCATACAAGTAGGTAGGGACAGTGGTGTAGGTGGAGGTCAGGCTTGCACTGTTCCGTACCTGACATGACAGCAGCTTTCTTCATTCACTTCTATGGGACTTCCAAAAATAGGCAAGCCAGCAATGAATGGAGAAGACGCAGCGCATTTGTTCACATTGGGCTCTGTTCTTAAAATAGGAGCAAATCCCAAAGGTGGGAAGCACACCTATAAAACATTTACGCCATATCCTATCTATGGCATAAATGTCCCAGATGGGATAACTCCATTAAGGGTGGGTTCGCATTGGCGTTTTTGAATTCCCTTATAGGTTCCGTTATAACAAGTTATAATGGAATATAACAGAATTCTAGTATGGAATGCAAAATGGAAGCCTTTAAGAGGCATTTCGTTTTGCTCCGTCCTAATACATGTCTATGGGGACACATAATGGTTCCATTATACATGACGGAAAAATAGTCCTGTAGACACAACAATTTTTTCCATTATGTATAACGGAACTGTTATTTGTCCCCATAGACAGGTATTAGGACGGAGCAAAAAGGAATTCCTCTTAAAGGCTTCCGTTTTATATTCCATCCTAGAATTCCGTTATAACTCTGTTATAACGGAACCTATAACGGAATTCAATAACACCAATGCGAAACCGTCCTTACACCATCGCTATGCAGGGGATTTGGAGCTCCATAAAAAATCTGCAGCAAAATCTGTGAAAATGACATGCAGATTTGTTGCAGGTTTTGCTGCAGATTTACCACGCATTTCATCTTATACATAGCAAAGGGCGAACTCTGTGGTGGATCTGGCACAAGGCGTGTACGCTAGTTTTTTGCACTCTGCTTGTAAAGTTTAATTATTAATAATTAATAACATTTTCAGGCAATGAAGCTCTAAGCATACAGTTATAGTGTCTGCATCATCAACCAGCCTTTCACATAAATGAGAATCAACTTCTCCATTTCCCGTCATGTCGAGTCACCTCTTGTCCATTTCATTAGAACTGTTTAAAAATGTATTTTTAATTTTCAGAGTTAATAAACTCTTCGACTATTTTCTCCCAGGGTTATTCATCATTGTCAGGCTTCTCAATGTACAATTAAGTACTAATTCAAAAGAATCTTGACCTACCACAAGGAGCCTGAAGTTATTACTGCAGCTGGGAGCCTTTATGAAGAATTCTGATCATTGTCCGAATACCTTTCATCTCAATTGTAGACTGTTTTACTCGTTGGTTATCGATATTTTGCAAAACCCTCATAAGTCATAGTTTCGTTGGTTTCTACAAATATGGTCAGGGATGCAGAGGTAACAGTTGCATTCAGCCCTGGTGTCTGAGGTGACCCAAGAGCTCCTCTGCCACATAAGCACAACCATTCTAGTAACTGAAACATGTAGGTGTCAGGATGCCGGGGACGTCATCTCCCCTCGGGGTCAGAGGGTGCGGCGTGGGATACGGGCCTCCCTTCATCCTGGCAGAACCATGGGCACCCCAACAACTACTGCGCATATTTAGATAATAGCTGTGGGATTGCTGGGGGGAGGCTCCTGGTCCACACCCACACCCTCTGGCTATAAAGACCTGATTAGATCCTGGCTCAGTGCTGAGTTAGGCTAGGTCTACACAACAACATTTGCTGCGCGACAATTTTTATAATGATAGTCTATGGTGTCGCACTGCAACATGCGACATGCTACGACTGCGATGCGACAGTCGCAAAAAACCCATCCGAGATGAATCAGTGTGCCAGGTCAGCAAAGTAAACAGCAAAATCACAGCTTTACAGATACTGCTGCAGATGAGGGACTACGGCTCAGACACCCATCACCTACAACAACTCCTAGGCCTCTAACATCACGCCTGTATCATAGTGGAAACTTATATCCAAGTGCCTGAAAGTGCCATTGAATAGTCATTCAACCAGCCACCGGAACAGCCTGCCATACCTCATAACGTTAGTGTGTAAGAATCCTACAGAGAGACTTTTATATTTTTTCTTCTAGTCTAATTTTTCAAACTGCCTTTCCACTGCATTAATCCCCAGGTAGCGATAGCCTAAGGGAGTACACAATGATATAACACCTTATCAGCGCCACTAACACTATAGAAAAGGGGCTCTCTGGGATTTTACTATTGATAGCCTAGGGGAGTCAGAGAGGATGATAGCGCTACTATCAGTGGCAGTCGTACTCATGGTGGCAGTCCTCGTTCTGGCACTCTCTGGGCCATGCAGTAAAGGGAGGTTGCATCCTTGTTTCCTCAGAGCACAACCTGTACTTCATAGTTCATTGTAGATGGAAGACTAGTAGGGTGCAAGGCAGGAGGGCAGGCATAAGGGGCTGGCAGATGTTGGCGGAGTCAATGACCAGACCTGTTTGGATTGAATAAATCAAGTCCATATTTACTGAATAGATGATGGGAGTTGCCATACAAATATCATCAATAGGCAGAGTTTTAAAGGTATATCACAGAGTAGGCTTTTTCCAAAGGCTGTATATAGAGGGTTGCAATGATGGTTGTAGACCTCCCTGAGTGACTCCTTAGACAAACTATGCAATCTTTCGAAAACTAACCTCCGGAATACAATCACTCTCAATATACTTTCTGCAGTTGTCTAGTCCATCTCAGAAGTGTGGCAGGAGGCAGAGGCAACCCTTTCTACATACAATAAACGTATGTTTGCCTAACTGTCTCAGTTCATCATGGCCTTTAAAATGGTTGTCAACCTTCTGTAAATATCCAGCGCTTCCTAACGTCAGGGGATTATTCTTAGCAAAGTCACTTTCTGGCAGTTTTCTGCCCTCAAGAATTGTGTTTTCTCTTTAGGGCTCACTCAGCAGAGCCCACTAAAACAGGTTTTGTCTCTAGCTCTGCTTGTTAGGAGCTCTCTACTACTACAAACCATGGGGAAAAGGGGGAAAAGGGGGAAGAGGTTCATGGGGGAAAGACAAAGAGTTTAGTTTTTGAGAGGTTCAGTTTTAGATACAGAGAGGACATGATGTTAGAGACAGCTGCCAGACAATTACTGGTGTTTTGGAGTAAAGCAGGGGTATTCTGCCACAGATGTACGTTAGAGAAGTCTCTGACTGCTACAAGCAATGGTAGACCACTGAACTCACTAATATGCCTAGGTGGTGGTACCATTTATGTGAAAATCCAGTGAGGGGAATACAATGGAGAATGTTTGGTAATTTATTGAGTTTACCTTGAGCAAAACACATAGAGGAAATTAGAGTATACTAGAGGACATTTAGAGGTCAAAATGCAATGCTCTCACCAGCTCTGAGTCTGTTGCAGGAAAGGAAGCCACAGGAACAGAGCTCAGGATGTGATGTCACAGAAAGGGAGGAGTAGAACAGAGAGCAAATGCAATGGAATTTACATAATACATTTCAGGAAACCTATAACAAGGGTGACCACAGGGTGGCAGGCAGCATTACATAACATGGTAATGATATAATAACACAAACAGCCATTTATCCAAATGGAATAAATAAATGCTGGGACAGCACAAGGGGTGATGTCAGGGGATGAAGTGTATAGTTGGGTGTCGTCAGCATAGAGATGGTACCGAAAGCCAAATCTACTGATCTTTTGATGACACATTTTCTTTGACTATGCAAAGGTGGGTTAACAGGCAGATGTATGTGATAAAGTTCTGCACAGAGCTGCATTCATGAGTAAGACTGCTGAAGGTATCTAAGGTTGTGGAACGTGGAACCGTTTCAATCAACTTTCCTATTATCCTTTACTTTGCTGAATATAATTATACTGCACATAACATCATTTATCTGTGTTAAAAGCTCATTATCAGTTTGCTTTCACACCAGCATCTATGCATTGTTTAATCTGACCATACAGTATACAATAGGTAATTGCTGAGCAAAGAATGGCTGCAATGTAGACATGGATTAATTCCCTTATTAATTGCCTTACCCTTGGAAAAAGGTGAGTGAACACTAGAAAACTGCATACCGTGAAGAAGAAAAGGCACTCAGCTTATGGGATTCCCCTGTACCCCTGTGGGCCAGTCCGAGCCTGTGTAAAAGGACCCAGGAATTTTAGTGAACAGCAAACTAAGCAGTAGAAACCAGTGTCAGGCAGCTGCTGCCAAGGCCAATAAGATAATGGGTTGCATCAAAAGGGGCATAGATGCCCCCGTGATAAGAACATAGTCCTGCCACTTTACAAATCACTAGTCAGACCACACATGGAGTACTGTGTACAGTTCTGGGCTCCTGTGAACAAGGCAGACATAGCAGAGCTGGAGAGCGTACAGAGGAGGGCAACTAAAGTAATAACTGGAATGGGGGGACTACAGTACCCTGAAAGATTAACAAAATTAGGGTTATTCACTTTAGAAAAAAGACGACTGAGGGGAGATCTAATTACTATGTATAAATATATCAGGGGTCAGTACAGAGATCTATCCCATCATCTGTTTATCCCCAGGACTGTGACTGTGACGAGTAGACATCCTCTGCGTCTGGAGGAAAGAAGGTTTGTACACAAACATAGAAGAGGATTCTTTACGGTAAGAGCAGTGAGACTATGGAACTCTCCGCCTGAGGAGGTGGTGATGGTGAGTTCACTAAACGAGTTCAGGAGGGGCCTGGATGTATTTCTGGAGCGTAATAATATTACAGGCTATAGCTACTAGAGGGGGGTCGTTGATCCAGGGAGTTATTCTGATTGGAGTCAGGAAGGAATTTTTCCCCCTTAAGTGGGGAAAATTGTCTTCTACCTCACATATATTTTTTTTTGCCTTGGATCAAGTTACATAGAAACATAGAATGTGTCGGCAGATAAGAACCATTTGGCCCATCTAGTCTGCCCAATATACTAAATACTATGGATAGCCCCTGGCCCTATCTTATATGAAGGATGGCCTTATGCCTATCCCAAGCATGCTTAAACTCCTTCACTGTATTTGCAGCTACCACTTCTGCAGGAAGGCTACTCTCTCAGTAAAGTAATACTTCCTGATATTACTTTTAAACCTTTGCCCCTCTAATTTAAAACTATGTCCTTTTGTAGCAGTTTTTCTTCTTTTAAATATTCTTTACTCTTTTACCTTGTTGATTCCCTTTATGTATTTAAAAGTTTCTATCATATTCCCTCTGTCTCGTCTTTCTTCCAAGCTATACATGTTAAGGTCCTTTAATCTTTCCTGGTAAGTTTTATCCTGCAATCCATGTACCAGTTTAGTAGCTCTTCTCTGAACTCTCTCCAAAGTATCAATATCCTTCTGGAGATATGGTCTCCAGTACTGAGCACAGTACTCCAAATGAGGTCTCACTAGTGCTCTGTAGAGCGGCATGAGCACCTCCCTCTTTCTACTAGTAATGCCTCTCCCTATACACCCAAGCATTCTGCTAGCATTTCCTGCTGCTCTATTACATTGTCTTCCCACCTTTAAGTCTTCTGAAATAATGATCCCTAAATCCCTTTCCTCAGATACTGAGGTTAGGACTGTATCACTGATTTTATATTCTGCTCTTGGGTTTTTACGTCCCAGGTGCATAATCTTGCACTTATCAACATAAAATTTTAGTTGCCAGATTTTTGACCATTCCTCTAGTTTTCCTAAATCCTTTTCCATTTGGTGTATCCCTCCAGGAACATCAACCCTGTTACAAATCTTTGTGTCATCAGCAAAAAGACACACCTTACCATCGAGGCCTTCTGCAATTTTTCTGATAAAGATATTTAACAATATGGGTCCCAGAACAGATCCCTGAGGTACCCCACTGGTAACAAGACCATGGTCTGAATATACTCCATTGACTACAACCCTCTGTTGTCTATCCCTCGGCCACTGCCTAATCCATTCAACAATATAGGAGTCCAAGCCCAAAGACTCTAATTTATTGATAAGCCTTCTATGTGGGACAGTATCAAAAGCCTTACTAAAGTCTAGATAAGCGATGTCTACTGCACCTCCTCCATCTATTATTTTAGTCACCCAATCAAAAAAATCAATAAGATTAGTTTGACATGATCTCCCTGAAGTAAACCCATGCTGTTTTTCATCTTTCAATCCATGGGATTTTAGATGTTCCACAATCCTCTCCTTAAGTATGGTTTCCATTAATTTCCCCATTATTGATGTCAGGCTTACTGGCCTATAGTTGCCCGATTCCTCCCTACTACCTTTCTTGTGAATGGGCACATTTGCTAATTTCCAATCTTCTGGGACGACTCCTGTTACCAGTGATTGGTTAAATAAATCTGTTAATGGTTTTGCTAGTTCACCGCTAAGCTCTTTTAATAGCTTTGGGTGTATCCCATCAGGCCCCTGTGACTTATTTGTATTAATTTTGGACAGCTGACTTAGGGAGCATTCACATGACCGTGTTTTTCTTCCGTGTCCGTTCCGGGTCCGTTCCGCAATTGTTGCGGACAATGCACGGACCCATTCATTTCTATGGGTCCGCAAAAATTGTGGAATGCCTTTCATTGTCATCCGTGTGCTGTGCGTTCCGTGTGTCCGTTCCTTTTATTTTAGAACATGTCCTATACTTGGCCGCAAATTGCGGTCCGTGGCCCCATAGAAAGTCAATGGGTCCGTAAAAAAATGGATAGCACACGGAAATGCATCCGTATGTCATCCGTTTTTTGCGGAATTCTGGACTGAAAACATTCTAGGAAACCCCATTTCAGTCCCATTTCAGTTTTTTGCGGACGGTAAAAAACGTATGACACACGGAAACACCGCGTCTGTATTATACCGACTTACGGAACGGAAATGGAAAGATAACTGAAGACATACGGAACACACGGATCCGTGATTTGCAGACAGCAAAACCAACATGGTCGTGTGAATGCTCCCTAAGGGTACTTTCACACTAGCATTATTCTTTTCCAGCATAGAGTTCCGTCAAAAGGGCTCTATGCCAGAAAATAACTAATCAGGCATATCCCAATGCATTCTGAATGGATAGAAATCCATTCAGTTTGCATCAGTATGCCTTCCGTTCAGTCACTGTCAGGCGTTTTGGCCAGACATAATACCGCAGCATGCTGCGGTATTATGTCCGTCCAAAATGCCTGATCAGTCGCCGGAATGCCGGATCCGGCATTAAAGAGGACCTTTCACTACTGTACAAACTAAAAACTAACTAGATCAGTGGGCAGAGCGGCGCCCAGGGGTCCCCCTGCACTTACTAGTATGCCTGGGCGCCGCTCCGTTCGCCCGGTATAGGCTCCGGTGTCTGCGCTCCCTCTGACTGATTTTTTGTAGGAGGCGTGTCCCTTGCTGCACTGCTGGCCAATCGCAGCGCACAGCTCATGGCCAGGCTATGAGCTGTGCGCTGCGATTGGCCAGCAGTGCAGCTAGGGACACCCCTCATACAAAAAATCAGTCAGAGGGAGCGCAGACACCGGAGCCTATACCGGGCGAACGGAGCGGCGCCCAGGCATACTAGTAAGTGCAGGGGGACCCCTGGGCGCCGCTCTGCCCACTGATCTAGTTAGTTTTTAGTTTGTACAGTAGTGAAAGGTCCTCTTTAAATCCCATTGACATGCATTAGTGCCGGATCCGACATTGCAAAACAACTGAAGGACGGATCCGTCCTTCCGGTCTGCCCATGCGCAGACCGGGAAAACTGTGAAAAAGACTGCAAGATGGATCCGTCCATCTGCATGACAAGTGGAGAGACGGATCCGTTCTTGCAATGCATTTGTAGACAAGACTCTGAGCTTGTCATTTCTTAACCTATGTCCTATTGGCATCTTCTGGCATTGTTCTGGTGGGCAGTCGGACTGCTAGATTATCACTCTTTTGCCCCCCTTTCCTAGTTTAAATGTTCCTTTACAAATACTTTGAACTATTCACTGAGGACATTCGTTGCCTTGAGAGAAAGATGCAAACCATCTTACTTGTACAGTTCTTTTCCTTTCCAGCGAGAGCTAACATGAGACACAAAGCCAAACCCTTGGTTCAGACACCATTCACCAAGCCATACATTGAATTCCTTAATGTGCATCTTCCTGTCATGCTGAAGGTTATGCACAGGCAAAACTGCAGAGAATGAAACAGTCGATGCAACCTCCCGTATAACATTACCAAGTGTGTGAAAAGCTTCCTTCACCTTTGAAACCTCATTGCAAGCCAGATCACTTGTCCCAGGATGGAAAATAACATCCACCTCCCTTTCCTGCTTTGCTTGCCTAACAATATTAAGGATACGTCGTCTGTCCCTGCTAGCGGTAGCACCAGGGAGACATCTCACAAAAACATTTTCCTCAAACTTGACACCTCTTATGATAGAATCGCGCACCAACAGCTGCTTACTATCAGTTCTCACCATATCCTTTTTGTCTTTGGCTGCAGTCTTGTATCCTTTAGGCATAGGAGATGATTGTTCCTCACCCACTGTGCCTGAGTCATCCTCCATGTTGCTCTTGCGCTCTGAAAGTGCTGCAAATTAATTATGGAGAGCCACAGGCTGGGGAACATGTCTTCTATCAACAACTCTAAGTCTACCAGAACCTGCAGTAACCCAGCTTCCATTTCTAGGGGGCCTCTGTGGCAGTGGCATTGCAACATTTCCAGTATGAGTTTTTTTAACAGTTAATTTACAAATCTCAGATTTCCAAAATGCAATTTCCTGCTACATTATGGAGAGCTGTCTACAGATCAGACAGCATCCAAACCTCCGAAGAGTGGAGCCTTAAATAAAAGCACAACAATTCCTGCACAGAACCAGGTCTGCCATTTTAAAGAGGGGAAAGATAACAGGAATACAGGCCGAACTGGATGGACAGATGTCTTTTTATGGCCTTATAAACTATGTTACTGTGTTACTATGTGATTTGTCTGTGTTACCTTATGTTTAATTACCTTTAGTAAATATTTTTAGCACTTAGTCTGTTAAGCCTATTTGTTCTCAAACTTTTGAATTCACACTAAAACAATTAATAAAAGTTTTTGAATGAATTGCCAACGGTCTGACATAAAGCTTCATCTGGATGTTACCAGTTAGGGGTGTGTCCCTGTATAGTCTCATACTATCCAATCAGTGCTGCCAGTTTCAGACTGTGAAGGGACACTCCCCAACTGGTAACACCCAGATGAACCTTTATGGCAGACTGGTGGTAATTAATTTGTGAACTTCTAGTAGGAATATTAGAAGATTGGCATAGCATAGAGATAAAAGAAAACAATATAGGCTTCGGAAGCATTACTTTGGCAATGCAGGTAGTTAAAAAAAACTCCTTAATAATTAGAGCCACACAAATGACAATACAAGAATACATCTTTATTAAATCATCCAAAAAGAACATCATATACATAATCATAAGCAATAATGATAAAACCTTGCGAAAAGTGCTATGAAATGGAAGAAAGCCCTCCCTACATAAACTGGAGTCAATAGGGTAAATATGCTGCCCCCAATGGTGGCTGTAAATAACAAGCAAAATACAGCGCCATTTCAGCACATGCAGCATCATTTTTTTCATCAACTATGACAGAATCTGCAGCAGAGCCTCCGATGCAGATGTGAATTGAGTCTGATTAATGATTCCTGCGCGATGGTTCAGTATCATTTGGAGAATGTTTTGATGGTAACATAAAAGTCCCAGCTCATCTCCAGCTAATTCCTCCATGCTTCACTGATTTATAGGGAGGATTTTCTGACTTTTCTCTAAGAACTATTTTCTGTGCAGCAGTTCAAGTACCTTCATTTAGTCTTCACAGACAAAATCCTGAATGCCACAATGTTTTATGGTCTCTGTGCTCTGGAACTTGCTTTACAAAATAACCCATAATCCAACATAAATCAGGTTTTCTACAAGGTATTTAACGGCAGCAGCTGAAGGAGGGAGACACTACAGTACCCAAGTGTATCTATAATTACTGCCGCTAAGCTTGAGCCACCTAGACACAGTCTCTTAATCCAGCAGATGGATCTGTTCAAATATTTAGACAAACTATGTATTTATCCGATTTTGGAGATCACCCTAGCCACAGATGTGTGGAATTAAACTTTTTTTTTTTTTGCTAATTAAAAAATAAAATTGAAAAATTTTAAGAAAAACTCTTATACATCAAACATAATTTTTATATTTAATCTCAACAGATCTAACATTATGTGCTGCTTACATTTTTGATATACCATTATATCAGTTTACTTTTCTATAGAGCCCTTTCAAAAGTATGGTACTAAACGATAACATTCTGGCTGCCTGCAGTCACCACTAGAGGGAGCTAAAGTAAATCATTTATGCATTGAGCTCAAATATGTATCAGTTTGCAGTAAACTACTAAGGGTGGCGTTACCAATTGCATTATAGGAATTTTAGGATGGAATGCAAAATAGAAGCCTTTCAAAGGCAACCTGTCACCTCAAAAACGCATATAAAACCGCCATCATTACCTCATAGTAGCCCCCAGTCTGTTAGCTCTGTGTGCTCCTTGATTAAGCGCGATCCCGTCTCTAGCTTCCGCTGGGTTTCAGAGGTGCAGTGCACATGTGTGAGACTTATGCGATCCCGGCCGCACTGCAGGCTGTCAATCTGACAAAAGAGGGGACGGTTATGGGGCGTGCTTACCTTGACTTGAAGCAAGGAAGCCACTGCCCCCTTGACTTCAAGCTGACCAGCAAGATAGAGCTGATGGTGCTTAAAACATTGTTTTTTGAATCTATGGAGCATCAGGCTACCGGATCAAACATATGATTATTAACGGACTGGGGGCTAGTATGAGGTAATGCTGGCGGTTTAATATGCGTTTTTGAGGTGACAGGTTCCCTTTAACCCCTTAAGGACCGAGGACGTACCGGTACGCCCTATTTCCCGAGTCCTTAAGGACCGAGGACGTACCGGTACGTCCTGACTTAAAATCTGAATTCCGGCGCCGCGGGGGTTAATCGAAACGGGATTTCGGCTGAAATCATTCAGCCGGCATCCCGTAACAACGCAGGGGGGGGTCATTGGACCCCCCCGTATCGGCGATCGCAGAAAACCGCAGGTCAATTCAGACCTGCGGTTTTCTGCGTTTCCGGTCCATTCGGGTGTCCTGTGACCCGATGAACCGGAAAAAGACTGCGATCGGTGGCGTAATTTTAAACCACCAATCGCAGTCCGAGGATTTGCAGAGGCGGAGCTGGCCCTGGTGCTGAACGCCGCTGTCCAGGGTGCTGATTGGTGCAGGGGAGAGAGGCGCGAGATTCAAACTTCCTGCGCTCCTCTCTCCCCTCCTCTTCCTGTCCAGCACCCTGACCGTGCAGCATCGTCCAGCACCAGCTCCTGTGTCCCCCTAAATCGGCATCCATCACCCTCCTGCACCCATCGCCACCCAGGTAGGTTAGGGTCAGTGAGGGAGAGGCACCTTTAGGCAGGGATAGAAGGGAAAAGTTAGAAAAAAAAAAAAAAAGCACATTTATTCCAAACTTTTTTTTTTCAACTTTCAGACCCCAGACCCCCCCTGCCACTTGCCCCCCCCGCATCCCCCCCACCACCAGCCCCCCCCCCACCACCACCAGCCCCCCCCCACCAACCCCCTCCCCCCACCACCAGACCCTTCCCCACCACCACTTTTTTTTTTTTTCTGCGTGCGCTGACTGGCCGGCACTTTTTAGCGTCCGTCCACTGTTAGCGCATCGCCCGCCCCACCACCCCACCGACCGCTGATCAGCGTTGAACCGCAGATCAGCAAGTTTAAACTTTATTATTTTTTTTTTCCTAACACTTTTTTTTGCCTGGACTTTTTAGTACGTGAACACCCGTGCCCCCACACACACGCACATAGAATAAAGGTTTACACGCACGCACATACACACGCACACACACACACCCATGGCCCGCCGGGTGTTCTCGGCCGAGGAGGCATATGCCCAGATTGCCTCCGACTCTGAGAGCCCCAGTGAGGATGAGGATGACCCCACGTTCCTTTTGTCATCCGCATCCTCCTCATCATCATCGGATGACGATGAGCCACCAAGGCAGCGGAGACGCCGCCAGGCGGAGCCAGGGGCCACACATGCTAGGGATCCTGTGGCCCACCCTAGTACGAGCCGCCCTGGGGTTCGTACTGGTTTCCCGGCCCACCAAATAAGTTCACCGGAGCCCCCTGCCGATGAACTTAGCTGGTGTCCCCCAGTGGACTTTGAGCCTGAGATTCCGGATTTCGCTGGCAATCCTGGAATCCAGATTCCCACAGTGGGGTTTACTGAAATAGACTTTTTTAGTTTTTTTTTCAGTAACCCACTGGTGAATTTGATGGTGGAGCAGACGAATCTGTACGCCCAACAGTTCGTCGCTCAAAACCCAGGCTCAGTTTTGGCTAGACCCGGTGGCTGGACGCCGGTCAGTGCAGCCGAAATGAGGACATTTTGGGGCCTCGTGCTGCATATGGGTCTAGTCCAAAAACCCAGTGTCAGGCAATACTGGAGTGGGGACGTCCTGTACCAGACCCCACTGTACAGTATGGTCATGATACGTCACCGGTTTGAGGCCATCCGGAAATGTCTGCATTATTCCGATAATGCAGCATGTCCACCCCGAGGTGATCCTGCCTATGACCGGCTGTACAAGATACGGCCGGTCATCGATCACTTTGGGGCCACATTTCAGCAGGCCTACGTACCTGGAAGGGAGGTCGCGGTTGATGAGTCTCTCGTTGCGTTCAAGGGGAGACTCAGTTTCCGCCAATACATTCCCACAAAGCGGGCGAGGTATGGCGTGAAGCTATACAAAATTTGTGAGAGTACCTCAGGGTACACTTACAAATTTCGTGTGTACGAGGGGCGAGATTCCCGGATTCAACCACCAGAATGTCCCCCCACTCTGGGTGTTACCGGGAAACTCGTGTGGGACCTTATGTACCCACTGCTGGATAAGGGTTACCACTTGTACGTGGACAACTTTTATACCAGCATTCCCTTGTTCAGGTCCCTTGCCGCCAGATCCACGTTCGCTTGTGGGACCGTGCGGAAAAATCAACGCGGCCTCCCTGCCTACCCCCTCCAGGTACCTATCCCCAGGGGTGAGACCCGTGCACTTACCAGTGGAAACCTGTTGCTGGTCAGGTATAAGGACAAGAGGGATGTCCTTATGCTGTCCACAATCCACGGTAACAGCACCACCCCAGTCCCTGTGCGAGGTACCGCGGCAACGGTCCTCAAGCCCGATTGTATCGTCGACTACAATCGGTATATGGGAGGAGTTGATCTCTCTGATCAAGTCCTCACGCCATATAACGCCATGCGCAAAACCCGGGCATGGTACAAAAAAGTTGCGGTCTACATGGTGCAGGTTGCCATGTACAACTCTTTTGTACTATCCCGAAGCGCTGGCAGCACAGGGACATTCCTCCAATTCTGAGGCAGTCCTCAAAGACCTGATCTTTTCGGACCGGGAAAGAGCAGGCCGGAGTACCTCGGGAACTGGAGGCGCCCGGATCGTCCCTGGCCAACACTTTCCAGGTGTGGTCCCCCATACTGGAAAGAAGGGACGAACCCAAAAAAAGTGCAGAGTGTGTCACAAGAGGGGGATACGGAAGGACACCACAACTCAATGTGACACGTGCCCCGATCATCCGGGCCTCTGCATTATCGATTGCTTCAGGGAGTATCACACTTCCATGGAGTACTAAATTTTTATAATCCCCAACAGTTCACTAGAGAACATAAAACACTATGGCTCTCAGACTTTGGAGACACGAAAACAATTTTTCTTTCCCCAAAAAATATTAGTTTTAGTGCAGGCATCCTCAAACTGCGGCCCTCCAGATGTTGTAAAACTATAACTCCCAGCATGCCCAGACAACCTACAGCCATCATCAGGGCATGGTGGGAATTGTAGTTTTACAACATCTGGAGGGCCGCAGTTTTAGGATGCCTGCTTAGTGTCTCCAAAGTCTGAGAGCCATACATATTGGGCATCGTCGCGTGCGTAAAAGTCGTCGCTATAAAAATAACTTTTTACCAAACGCCTCGGATGAACGGTGTTAAAAATATAAAATAAAAACGGTGCCAAAACACCTATTTTTGGGCAAAATTTAAATTTAAATCCATTTTGCCGGTAATAAAGCAAGGGTTAACAGCCAAACAAAACTAAACATTTATTGCCCCAATTCTGTAGTTTGCAGAAACACCCCATATGTGGTCGTAAATGGCTATATAGCCGCACGGCAGGGCATAGAACGAAGGGAACTCCATACGGTTTCTGGAAGGCAGATTTTGATGGACAGTTTTTTTTTTTTACACCATGTCCCATTAGAAGCCCCCCCTGATGTAGCCTAGACTAGAAACTCCAAAAAAGTGACCCCATCTAAGAAACTACACCCCTCAAGGTATTCAAAAATTACTTTACAAACTATGTTAACCCTTTAGGTGTTCCACAAAACTAAATAGCGAATGTAGAAACAATTTTAGAATTAAATTTTTTTGTTACATTGCCTCAAAAAAGAGTAATATAGAGCAACCAAAAATCTAATTTACCCCAAAAATTGTCCCAAAACAACAACCACCTTATCCCGTAGTTTCCTAGATGGGGTCACTTTTATGGAGTTTCTACTCTAGGGGTGCATCAGGGGGCTTGAAAGGGTACATGGTGTAAATAAACCAGTCCAGCAAAATCTGCCTTCCAAAAACCGTATGGCGTTCCCCTTCTTCTATGTCCTGCCGTTTAGCCAAACAGTAGTTTACGACCACATTTGGGGTGTTTTTGCAAACTACAGAATCAGGGCAACCCATTTTGAGTTTTGTTTGGCAGTTAACCCTTGTTTTACTCCTGGAAAAAACTGATTATATTGGAAAATTTTCCAAAAAATAGAAATTTCTAAATTGTTTCTCCATCTGCCATTAACTCTTGTGGAACACCTAAAGGGTTAACAAAGTTTGTAAACCCAGTTTTGAATACCTTGAGGGGTGTACTTTCTTAGATGGAGTCACTTTTTTGAAATTTCTATTCTAGGGGTGCAACAGGGGGCTTCAAATGGGACATGGTATAAACAAAACCAGTCCTGCAAAATCTGCCTTCCAAAACCCATATGGTGTTCCCCTCCTTCTATGTGCTACCGTTCGGCCAAACAGTAGTTTACGACCACATATGGGGTGTTTTTGCAAACTACAGAATCAGGGCAACCCATTTTGAGTGTTGTTTGGCAGTTAACCCTTGTTTTACTCCTGGAAAAAATTGATTATATTGGAAAATTTTCCAAAAAATAGAAATTTCAAAATTGTTTCTCCATCTGCCATTAACTCTTGTGGAACACCTAAAGGGTTAACAAAGTTTGTAAACCCAGTTTTGAATACCTTGAGGGGTGTACTTTCTTAGATGGAGTCACTTTTTTGAAATTTCTATTCTAGGGGTGCAACAGGGGGCTTCAAATGGGACATGGTATAAACAAAACCAGTCCTGCAAAATCTGCCTTCCAAAACCCATATGGTGTTCCCCTCCTTCTATGTGCTACCGTTCGGCCAAACAGTAGTTTACGACCACATATGGGGTGTTTTTGCAAACTACAGAATCAGGGCAACCCATTTTGAGTGTTGTTTGGCAGTTAACCCTTGTTTTACTCCTGGAAAAAATTGATTATATTGGAAAATTTTCCAAAAAATAGAAATTTCAAAATTGTTTCTCCATCTGCCATTAACTCTTGTGGAACACCTAAAGGGTTAACAAAGTTTGTAAACCCAGTTTTGAATACCTTGAGGGGTGTACTTTCTTAGATGGAGTCACTTTTTTGAAATTTCTATTCTAGGGGTGCAACAGGGGGCTTCAAATGGGACATGGTATAAACAAAACCAGTCCTGCAAAATCTGCCTTCCAAAACCCATATGGTGTTCCCCTCCTTCTATGTGCTACCGTTCGGCCAAACAGTAGTTTACGACCACATATGGGGTGTTTCTGCAAACTACAGAATCAGGGCAACCCATTTTGAGTGTTGTTTGGCAGTTAACCCTTGTTTTACTCCTGGAAAAAATTGATTATATTGGAAAATTTTCCAAAAAATAGAAATTTCAAAATTGTTTCTCCATCTGCCATCAACTCTTGTGGAAGACCTAAAGGGTTAATAAAGTTTGAAAAAACAGTTTTGAATACCTTGAGGGGTGTAGTTTCTAGAATGGGGTCATTTTTGGGAGGTTTCTATTATCTAAGCCTCACAATATGACTGCAAACCTGAACTGGTCCATAAAAAGTGGGATTTTGAAGATTTCTCAAAAATTTCAAAATTTGCTTCTAAACTTCTAAGCCTTGTAACATCCCCAAAAAATAAAATATCATTCCCAAAATGCTACAAACATGAAGTAGACATATGGGGAATGTAAAGTCATCACAATTTTTGGGGGTATTACTATGTATTACAGAAGTAGAGAAACTGAAACTTTGAAATTTGCTAATTTTTCAAAATTTTTGGTAAAAAATGTATTTTTTTATGCAAAAAAATTTACTTTTTTGACCCAATTTTAGCAGTGTCATGAAGTACAATATGTGACGAAAAAACAATCTCAGAACGGCCTGGGTAAGTCGAAGCGTTTTAAAGTTATGAGCACTTAAAGTGACACTGGTCAGATTTGCAAAAAATGGCCTGGTCCTTAAGGTGAAAATGAGCCTGGTCCTTAAGGGGTTAAGAGGCATTTTGTTTTGCTTCACCTTAAACATGTCTATGAGCACATATAACAGTTTAGTTTTTTCCATTATTCATTGCAGAAAAAAAGTCGGAAAAAAATTGAACCGTTATATGTGCCCATAGATATGTGTTAGGACGGAGCAAAACAAAATGCCTCTTAAAGGCTTCCGTTTTGCATTCCATCCTAAAATTCTGTCATATTCCATTATAACTCTGTTATGACGGAACCCTATAATGGAATTGGTAACACGAGTGCAAACGCGCCCTTAGTGATGCATTGCTTAATTTTTGCAACAAAAAATATTCCATCCGTATGCATTAAATAAGCTTCTGCTTCTTCTGCCAGCTGCTCCTTCTCCTTCTTGATTGACAGGGCCAGACAAGATTACTGTGCAGGAACCTGGTCCTGGCAATGAAAGAGAAGGAGGGGCTGGCAGAAAAAACTGGAGGAGCAAGGGTGCACAGAGTGGCTTAAGTCCACCTCCGGTGCACCTAACTGCTCATATTGCAGTATAGGCTACTTGCAAATTCTTTATTATTTGATGTCAGTTAATCTGTTCATACTTTACAAAGCGCTGGTGCGACCTCATCTGGAATATGCAGTCCAGTTCTGGGCACCAGTCCATAGAAAGTACGCTCTGCAGCTGGAAAAAGTACAGCGGAGAGCGACTAAAATGAAAAGGGGCATGGAGGGTCTTAGTTATGAAGAAAGATTAAAAGAATTTAATGTATTTAGTCTTGAGAAGAGACGTCTAAGGGTGGACATGATTAACCTATACAAGAATATAAATGGGCCGTACAAAGAATACGGTGAAAAACTGTTCCATGTCAAATGTCCTCAAAAGACAAGGGGGCACTGCCTCCGACTGGAGAGTCTCCAGTCTCCAGAAGCGTCAAAGCTTCTTTACTGTAAGAACGGTGAATCTGTGGAATAGACCCCTCAGGACGTGGTCACAGCAGGAACAGTGGACAGTTTTTAAAATGGGTTTAGATGAATTCCTAAAAGTAAATGACATTAATGCTTATGAAAACGTGCAGAAATCTGAGTCTCACTTCCTTCTGGGATTCGCGTCCCTACTTATCCCTTGGTTGAACTTAATGGACTTATGTCTTTTATCAACCGTATTATCTATGTAACTTTGTATGTATTTTATTGAAGCCTGGTTATCCCCACTTGGAATACGTTTCATACACTTATAGCTCTTACACATCAAAGGGGTTGCATTTGTATGAAACTTACCATGGGAAATACTTAGTGGCCCCTACACCATTGCTTTGTATGTTCAGATATGAGACAGAAACAACTGACAATCCCAGATGGACCTACATTGCCTCCAATGAAGGACCTTCACTGGACTCACTGCATATGATATCCTTATGCAAACTGTGCAAATACAATTCTCTTTCTCTGTATTCAATTATACCATTTTTTTCAATGTAAAACCCAGTATAGATAAGTAGTAAGTACTCAGGCTTACGGAGATATATCCGCAATGAGGTGCACAAAATTCACAGCTCCTGAGACTCTAACAGTAGTGTCATTCTCTAGCTAATAATAGTCAGCGTGACGGAGTACAGCAGCATTACCACGACGTGTCATCGCTAATAATGTCACAATCGGTGGATAATATACTGTATTAGCCTGAACTAGACATTGATTGCCAACACTAAATGGTAACCATTATAATAAATGACTGTCTCATGATTAAAGGGCAAGCAAGTAATGATAAAAATGAGCAGACTTAAATTGCACATTCTGTGGCATATACAGTCTGTTAAAAGTCTGCCCCTGAGGAAAGCTATGGAGGAATGGGATAACAGTGAGGCATAGTTGGCTCCAGGGCTCCTGCTCTTTGTAGGTCACCAATGTTAGGGCTCATGCACACGACCGTATGCCCTCCGAGACATACGGTCCGTGAGCGGGCCATATGTCCCGGAGTGGCATACATCGTGCGCACGGGAGCGCACAGCATCATAGGTTACTATGATGATGCTGGGCGCATCGGGCCGCCCGCGGGACTATTTTCCTGCACTCATAAGATCAGGCGAGTGGCCCGATGCGCAACCTATGATGCTGTGTGTTCCCGTGCGGACGATGTATGCCGCTCCGGGACATATGGCCCGCTCACGGACCGTATGTCTCGGAGGGCATACGGTCGTGTGCATGAGCCCTTAAACACCAAGAGAACCCCTTTAAAGTTTTTTTTTCTGGAGCCAGGTCTCTGGTAGTTTGCAGGGTAGAGAGAGCAGTGGCCAGGGTTCTGGCATGGGGGGAAAGAAGAAAAGCCACTCACCAATTCACAGTGGCTTGGTTACAAGGCCAAGGCTCCCATCCCCAGTGGAAGTGTGACATCCTGTCGATGGTCACATGTACTGTACCTCTGCAGCCATTCACTGGCCTCAGCAGTGACCTGTCCACAAATGGCACTTGACCACTGTGGTCACGTACGGCTTTAGGACACAACATCACTAAGCCCACTGGATGACTACAGTGGTGCATGTGACCATGGATGGTACACCACTTTCAGTCCACAGGGAGTGGAAGGAGTCAGGATAGGAGCCTCAGTGCTGAAACGGAGCAGCAGGGAATAGGTACAGTAAGTGGTCTTTTTTCTTTCATTTATACCCTTTCAAGGCCATTACTACTATTTGTTTTGGAATCGGACAGCCCCTATAAAAAGCATTCATTTTATAGCATGTAAAATTACTGCCTGATGCTTGACTTTAAATAATTGATAGAAAACTGGACAACCTAAAATAGTGTCACAGTGTAGTTCACTGTGTCATGGATTACTGTATGTACTCACTTTAGTAGCTCTCTGGCATACTGGCTGCGGTGGATTCCGTGTAGGCTGGTTGCTTGACCTACGTGTAGTTGCGGCAGTCTGTGTGTGAACTGCTACTTGCGTATACATGCTCCCCTCCCTGTTGTCCCAGCTCTGGTGTGGGGTTAATGGTCTGGGGGTGTCTGCTAGGTGTCATATGACCTCATTATCCTGCTCTTTCTATACCTGCTCTGTATATACCATCTGCCCTGTCTGTGTGGTCATCTAGTGAGACATCAAGGTCCCCTTGCCTGGTTTCGTGTTTTGAGGTGCAGCTTTGTCTGTTTGCCGATGGACAAACTCTGCATGGAGAACATGCATCTTCTAGTCTGGGTCCGTGTCTTGTCTGTAGCTCTGACTGTTCGCACATGGGCGAACTCCGCTTGGGGAACAGGCATCTGATAGTCCGGTTCTGTGTCTTGTGTGTACTGTAGCTCTATCTGTTGGCCCATGGACTAACTCCTCATAGGGAACAGGCATCTGCTAGTCCGGTTTTATGCCTTTGGTGAGAGGGCTCCTGGGTTCTCCGAGTGTGGACATCTTGTATATGTGCAGCTTTGCCTCTGACCATCATGTGTTGTTCCGCATGGGGTCCAGGCATCTGCTTGTCTGCCTGTCTGGGCAGCTCTACCTGTGACCACCATGTGTCATTCCACATGTGGTCCAGGCATCTGCTTGTCTGCCTGTCTGGGCAGCTCTGCCTGTGACCGCCATGCATCCATTCTGCATGGGGTCAAGGTATCTGCTTGTGTTTTGTATTCTGGTTTCCATTGTCTTGATCAGTGGGGGTGGCAGGTGTTGGACTCCCACCCATCAGATATTGTTCCAGTCCCTGTCTGTGTGGACCACTGGTGCTTGCACCATGAGTCTCTGCAGGTAAGTGACCAAGTGTACTGGGACCATCCTGGAGGTTCAACCAGTGAGTCTTCGGCTAAGTCCATTTGCACCATCAGGGGCTCTGTGAAGAACGGGGCTTACTGAGTCTCTGCCCTCTGAGTTGGGCCCCAAACCAAACTGGTGCACTTGGTCCAGTGGTATTACCTGCCACTGGTCCCTTACCTGCTGGTCCAGTTTACTGTCATATCTTGATCTTTGTGAATAAAGTATTTGTCTTGGTCCTTGCCTTGTTTGTCTAATTTCTTGCCTTGTGTTTGTTTGCCTGAGATGTTCTAGGGGTCGGTAGGACCTTCGCTAGAATATGACAAGTTAGGACAGAATTTACAATTTCTGTATTTTTGACCCTTCTTTTTCCAACACCAGGAATATTAATCTGAAATACATTGAAAAGAAATCATTTGAAACACAAAATAAATAAACAAAAGCATCGATAAAGATGTCCTCTCAATGTGCCTGCCTTTGCCGAATGAGTTCCTAAGAAGCATTTGGCCCTATAGAGAAATGTAATACAAAAGAATTGTTCCTCGAAAAACAATGGCATGTTATACTTTCGGGAGTGGTGCTGGTAATCTCCCTTGAATTAAAAACAAAAACGGTAAAATGATTAGGGAACTGAGAACATGGTGATGCTTGGGCCTCATTATCATTGGTGTAAGCCTATGAATATATGAAAATTGTTGCTCAGTCTATATTTAGTTATTTGTGCACACATGGGGTCAAATAAATGACTACATCATAGATTGTTGAAGCCAGAGAATTGACCGTGTAGTATAAAATCACTTCTGTCAAAACTGCTTGCCAAGACGTGCTTCAGCTTTGGTCAGGAATTCAGGATGCATCAGAAGTAAATCCCATAATCTCCCAATAAGTGCTCACAAGGACTAGGGGATGCACCTAAGAGTCCACGGGGAAGGAGGAAAACTGTGAGGTCTAAAGATTGCCTCTATTTAGTACATAAATGAATGACTGTCCATCTGAGAGTAATCATGCTGTGGGTCTTAGGTGATGTGCCGAATTCTAAAATCTTGACCTTGGGCAGTAATATATCTTCTTCTGTCCCTCACTGTCTCCCCAGTTCATTTCACTAGTTATTGTATAGGCAACTTTCTTCTTGGGTGTGATGCTTATTGCATATTCTTGGATATTGCAGAAAATGTCACCACCAATAGATAAGGAACAGGAGGTTGAACCAACCCAAGTTAAAAAATGTAAAGAGAATTAAAAAAAATTTAAAGGTGAACATCAGGAGACCACCCAATGTATTCAAGACGAACAATATCTGCAACCTACTGTAAGCAGGAGGCAAAAAGCCTAAGCATAGTGCAAATTCTCCATTAGTGTGAGAATTCATTTTCACGGCAGGTGGAGCAGACTACAAAGTTGACACCTTCAATCCATTGAAAGCCACAGTTATATTTTACAGATGTGCCTTTTGACGGTGGCAATGTCACCACCGGAGAGAGGAGGGAGGAACTGTTCTGCTCTAATGGATTTTGCCAGCAGCATTTTTTTTTCTCTGCAAATTGTCATGGACAGAAAATTCAGTCAGTAATGTCAAATTAAAAGTAGACAGAAATGTCAGAGAACCTGAAGGTTCAAAGATTTCTTATATTCGCCAGCAGAAAAATCAATAAATATCACTGATCTCTTAATTAGAAATGTCTATTTTTAAAATCAGTAAGTCCAGGAAGTGATATATCTCTGTATGACTTTCTGTATGTCTATCTGTTTTCTATCTATCTATCTTTTGTAAAATAACAACTCCCAGCATTCTTTTACAACTATTCAGGCCACTCTGGGAGCTGTAGTTTCACATTGAACAATCTTACATGACAAGGGCTAACCTGACTATTTCAATGATATCTTTTGAACGCTTTCACACTTACATTGTTGGGCCTCTTTCACACAACCGTTTTTTTGTTTCCGTTTACGGGCCTTTTTTTGCGTTCCA
Organism: Bufo gargarizans; assembly: GCF_014858855.1. Taxonomy (NCBI): domain Eukaryota; kingdom Metazoa; phylum Chordata; class Amphibia; order Anura; family Bufonidae; genus Bufo; species Bufo gargarizans. The sequence goes on from NC_058086.1 coordinate 192,403,458, forward strand.
TATACGGTCCGTATACGGAACCATTCATTTTAATGTACTCCGTATGCATTCCGTTTCCGTATTTACGTTCTGTTGAAATAGATAGAACATGTCCTATTATTGCCCGCAAATCACGTTCCGTGGCTCCATTCAAGTCAATGGGTCTGCAAAAAAAAACGGACCACATACGGAAATGCATCCGTATGTCTTCCGTATCTGTTCCGTTTTTTGCGGAACCATCTATTGAAAATGTTATGCCCAGCCCAATTTTTTCTATGTAATTACTGTATACTGTATATGCGATACGAAAAAACGGAATGGAAAAACGGAACCGAACAGTAAACACAACGAAAACAAAAAACGGAACAACGGATCCGTGAAAAAAGGCCCACAAAACACTGAAAAAGCCATACGGTCATGTGAAAGAGGCCTTAATTCTGGTAGAGGAATTTAAAACTAGAATTAAACGGATCCGTCGCATTTATTACATCCGGATGCATCCGTTTCGGTCGGATACGGTTGTATTAAATCAAAACTGAACAAACTGGATCCGGTATGAAAATCATTGTAAATCAATGGGCACCGGATCAGTCTTTTTTTTTGCTGACAAAAGTTTTACAAACTGGACACAGAACCGCAGCTTGCAGCAGTTTTGTGTCCTCCACCAAAACCGGAATTGGAAATGCCGATGTGAAAGTAGCCTTATCTGTTGATGTACATATGTACTGTGCTTCATTCTGGAGCTGTATTTATTTATGTACTGAGGTTAATTCTGACATTTTATTTACGGTATGAGCTTGGTTCTGGTGCTGTATTTATGGCAGGAATGCACAACCAGTGGCCCTCCAGCTGTTTCAAAACTACAACTCCCAGCATGCCCGAACAACCTACAGCTTTCAGCCAAGAGGAGGGCATGATTGGAGTTGCAGTTTTACTACAGCTGAAGGGCCACAGGTTGAGCATCCCTGATTTATGGCATAAGTACAGTTCTTGTGCTGTATTTATGGTATGAGTGGGGTTCTGGTGCTGCATTTCTTGCATGAACATGGTGTCACACTCAAGTGTGGGAGGGAAACCCCACACCGAACACAGGAGGGAAAGGGGAAAGGAAATGAGGCCTGAAAACTAGGGAAGAAAACACTTAACTTCCAAGAAGCTATGGCAGCACCAGGAACTCAGCCGAGATCCAAACACCAGCTATCCACAGGTCCAACTGAAGCTATAAACCGCACAGCATTGTGGAAGAAACAGCTATAAATAGGGAAAGTTAAATGTCCACAATAGCAACACCTGGAGGTTAAGGGTGTGACCAGTAACAGAAACAACACAGACGCCTATTGATCCACAAGGTAAACATGTCAAATCAAACTATGTGTTGCCAGTCTCAAAGATCTCCTGCCACTCACGTATGTCTCGATACGTCCGTGACCCATGGTTCTGGTGCTGTATTTATGGTATAGGCAGGGCCTGATTTAGGGGGAGGGCAAACTGGGCAATTGCCCAGGGCCCCCGTTGTCTAAGGGGCCCCCTACTTCAGTGCTGCTGTTCAGCTGAACGTCCAAGGAAGCAAACGGACGAACAGCTGCACTTTAAAATGCTCCTCCCTCACATAAAGGAGAAATCATTACTACAGTGCTGACAGGACCTGTGATGATGTCAGATGCAGGAGGTGGAGCTCAGCAGAGAAGAGAGGATGAAGGACCTGTGATGACCTCACCATCATGTGACCAGAACAGGAGGCGGAGCTCAACAGTGCAGTAAAATAATAAAGAAGAAGACCAGCCGAGCATGTGAAGAAGTATGGATTCAATGTAAGTGCCAGGGAAATGCTGGGAGTTGTAGTACTCTCCTATTATACCTCCTGTTATGTAATATCAGAGTACATTACAAGAGAAGGTATGAGGAGAGGACTACAACTCCCAACATGTCCAGGTTCTTATGTAATATCAGAGCGCATTACAAGAGGAGGTATGAGTAGAGGACTACAACTCTCAGCATGTCCATGCCATTATTATATATATCAGGGTACATTACAACACCCTGGATATGCTGGGAGTTGTATACCTCCTCTTATAATGTACTCTGATATTACATAATAACTGCTTGGACATGCTGGGAGTTGTAGTCCCATCCTCTTATACGTCCCCCTGTAATGTGCTCTGATATTAAATAATAGACATGCTGGGAGTTATAGTCCTCTCCTGTTATACCTCCTGCAGTATTTGTGCTCTGAATTAGGGCTGGGACAATGGATAGGGTAGGATAGTCATCCGCATATGGCGCCACTTCACTACTCCTAAAGGTACCTTGTATCTTGCAAGGATGAAAGCTAGAACCAAGTTTGAACTTTACCAAAGGTCTGGATCTTAATTACTGCTGCAAATTCCTCTATTACTCCTACTGGCACCACACTTAATTTATTGCAAGTGAGCCAGGATCAAAGAGTCCAGCCGTACCCAGGTAGGAGACACCGTTGACACCATTACCACTACCATACAGAGACATTACACCACTCTGCCATTCCTAACCTGGGGCGTGAGTTATAACACCTTAGAGGGCCCTGTGACTGTACCCTGCGCACGCTGCAATTGGCGTCGCAAACAAAACTATAGACTATTATACCCATATCCTGACCCACTGCATAATTTGGCGTCCGTGTAACCGTACCACGGTCCGGCTCATTGCATAAAGTGGCGTCACTGGAACAGGATCGGATAGAATTGTGTGCCTATCCCTGCTACAATAGAACCAGATCCAATTGTGTGCCTTAACTGGATCAAATTGCATGTTTCACAGTACTGCAAGATCTGAGAATTGTGCCAAAACCCTAAAAATTTACTTGATTGCTTTGTTGCTGTGCCAGAAAAGCGCTATCCAGTGCGCACCAGCACTCAAAGGGTTAATTCGCTATATACGCAAAATGGCACCGCTTCTTCATGCCCTTCAGAAGCGGGAAAAGTCAAGAATGCCCTCTCAAGAGCGCAAAAATGCCGAAAATGCCCCCTTCTAGAAGCGGGAATTCTCAAGCCTGCCCACCAAGAACTTTGCAATACGAGCCAAGGGAGTGCAGACTCCTCCCTCTGGGCTCCACCCTCACTTCCACAACGCACCCTGACAGAGGAGCCAAGGAAGATGGCGCTCCCTTCACCGAAGTGGGATCAGATGGCAATACAGGGAGAACTCATCTACAAGGCTACCTTACCTGAGATCTGGGTCTCCCAGCTCGTGAAGAGAGCTGGCCCCTGTACGTTTGGAGTGTCCCTGGATCTTGCGCATGCCGCGACTGGTATAGAGACAGCTGCCGCCGACCAGACATCCCCCAAGATAGCCGCCGACGCCAAGCCTGCTCCCGTGGAAGACGCCGCCGACCAAGTCGCCCAGGCCTTGGACCAACTTGCGCTGCTGACGGCACCTGATGCCCCAGATGACCACCAGGAGGCATCGGAACCGGCCACGACATCAGGTAGGAGCAGGCCCAGTCCAAAGCTGCCCCTGCATCAGGCCCAGTGGACTTCAATACCCCTGATAGGCCCAAGTCAGCTCCGTCAAACACACATACTGGTGCGGCGGAGGTGGCCAGAACTTCCACTCCGCCGCCCAGAGCCAACACCTCCAGAGCAGGACGCTTTAACCCAGAGGTCCCATTGGAACTCACTGCTTATGCCCGACGGCCTGGGAATATAAATCGGCCGTTGAGGAATGGGTAAAGCAGGTCATAGATGACCCCCTAAGCTTCCCAGACGCACTGAGACAGTACTCTGGTTCTCATTGGAGAGAGGCATCCGATTTCTGCAGGACAATTATAGTGGGGAGGAAATATTTGTGGGCCGCCGCTCTGTCAAGCGCCACTACTTGCCCCAGGCCCGTCACAATCTGTACGCAGGGGATCAAGTGGAGTATACCCCCATGCGCTCCATCCAAGGCCCATTTGCTGCCGGTGTGACCCTGCTGGCCAAACCTTTGTCCCCTGCAGTTACCCCAGAGACTGTCGGAATATTTATGCTGTCTCCGATTGACAGTCTATATGATTTATGTGAATAAATTAAAATCGGTAATAAAGGAGATTCTAACTTATTATCATAAATATCAAGCTAAAACAAGCTCGTGATCTGCGTTGAATTGAAGACAAAACCCAGTTACAGACAAAATATATATGTAATTTATTAATACAATTTATAGTGCAAAATAATATATATAATAAAATTGGCGGTAATAAAATTCACTCAATGATATGCAAAATAGTGGTAAAGACAAAAATAATTGAGAACATATATATATATATATATATACACAATTATGCCTTCTTATAATAATACCCCTCACTTATTTTAAAAGTCAATTTAATACTTGATTTCTCTCAGCCGACAAATGTCCGATTAAACCCAAATCTGGTTTATCTTTTATCTATATAAATATATATTATCAACCATACTGGTCTAGAACTGAATTCAGTTCCTTGGAGATAATACCGTGTTTTCACTAGTATATTTTTAATCTCCCTGTATTGGATTAATTTTCAGGATGATGCTGCAGGTACACCCCAATCTTATTCCAAAACAGATACTATACACAAAGTATGGTTAATTGAATATATCTATAGATATGTATTATATTAATTAATTATCCTATAAAATATAGGTAAGGTTATACTATACCAAAATGTCAGCTAGCAGAAATCAGTTTCAATGGTTCTAAGATGGCTGCCTCCAATGACTGGCAAGATGGTCAAGATGATGTTCAGAGAGAGAGCTCGATCGACCTCTTCTGTCAGCCCATACCATCTTTTTATCCTCTCTTAGAAAGGGCTTGGCCAAGTTTTATCATTAACTAGTGACCTCACTTTATAATTAATAGAACCTCCCTCTAGGGAAAAATATACCCTAGATCTTTGTTACCCTAACACTAGATGGCACTAGTATTCCATACAAAAATCGAAGCATTAATTTATTTCTCTTTTTCATATACTAGCAATAAAATTTAATCTAAGGTTTCAGACGAAACCTTGAGAAGATCTTTAAGAGACAATGAGTTTTATGCTTGGTCAACTAACTTGTGTATCCTTAAGTCTTTTGACCAGACTTGATTAAATCAAAACAAATATGGCTATCTCAATTCATTGTTCTTGGATGAGACAGGGTTTGTTCATGATCACCTGTGTCCACATCCATTCCAGGAAAGAAATAATTAATTTGTGTGTTCCACTGAGACAGATTCTAAACATGACAGAGGAGTTTATACCTCATTTCTAATCTTACAATTGAATATATCTATGAGGACTATACTCTTATATATATACTATATATTCAGCACACCTATTAAAATTGATTATATAAAATCAATCTACTCCTATATTGATTAATATAAAAATCACAAATAAAGATTAGAGTCTTTCTATTTACTAAAATCATCAGAATTCAAATACATTGTCTTATCTAGGCCATCACATTTCATTAGACCTTGGGACATCTCCTTCTCACAAAACAGACTTAGGTAAACACTTTGGTATATATCGTAAACCTTAGGTTAGCAATTTCAGAGTAAAAAAAAAAATCCTGAATTCACTCTGCCTTAAAATAAGACAAAATGGTTGTCCCTTAGGCTCATGTCCATTCACTTATATAGGCCTTATAATTATGGACTTTATTCATACTCAATAGTTCTGACAAATCCCCCCCCTTCTTCCCACGTTAGTCAAGGATCCCCTTAAGACCTAACTGGGAGAAGGTCGGAAGAATTTTCATGTTCATCAATCGCCTCATAACGTCAATCCTGGAAAAGTATATTATCACAGAGATTCTGTGTCCAATGGTTTTAGCATGTGAGAAAAATGCAAAACTTGGCACCAATCATGCCATTATTGCTGTGACTTTGTTCTCATGCATAATGTACCAATTTGGTTCCTTTCCCAAGCTAAAATGGTGATATCCGGTATCTTCATCCAATGAATGTCCTTGGATCCAGTTTCGCAAAGATTCTTGAAATATAATCTTCTTAGCCATCATTCACAATCCTGGGACATCTGAAACACGACGGTAGATTCGGGTTGATGATTGTTCCGTCTTTAATTGGACCTCTTGAATCAACACCATCTGCACGATATCTGTATCTTTGTTGTCATCATCATCGCCAGGAATCACGTCTGGTTCCACCCGTCCTTTTTCTATAAAGGAAAATGAAAGTATGAATATAGTATATATATATATTTATTTATTTTTTCTATTGAGATATACAGTTTCCCTAGCGTTGCTATGTAAAATGCTTTATATGGAAACCCCAGAATTGGAACATCTATGAACTGAGAGAAATCAGATTAACGCATCCTTATTCATTCTCTTATTCAGCGTCATCTTCTATGATTCTCAGTTCTGATCTTGGATGACATACTCGCAATTGATTTACATGGACCCATTTCTCGATGAAACCATCTTTGGTATTAATTTTCACCTTATAAACTACAGGTGATATTTTATCAATTACATCATACGGACCTTTCCATGATGGGAGAAATTTTCTTTCTTTTACCCGATCCCGGGCAAAGTTATAGAGATACACTCTATCTCCTACCTCATATTCCTTTTTGGTCGTTTTCAAGTCATAATAAGTTTTGTTACTTACGGCGGCTTTCTCAAGATTCTTCTGCGCGAAAGCAAACGCGTGTTGAAGATACTTACGAAGGTCCTCCACATACTGATGTGTCGTGGCTGCATTGATCAGGTTATGATCTGATGTGCGATACAACAGATGTTGAGGAAGTACCATTCTTCTTCCTGTCATCAGCTCAAAAGGTGACATCTGGGTAGCCGTACTTGGAGTAGCTCTAATGGCCATGAGTACTAATGGTAACCTTATATCCCAGTCTTTACCCGACTCCTTGACGTATTTCTTAAGGATGTTGACAATAGACTGGTTATAGCGCTCAACGGATCCGCTAGATGTTGGACGATAAGCAATGTGTAATTTTCTCTTCACACCCAACATCTTCCACATCTTCGCCATTACCTCACTTACAAAGTGTGATCCACGATCTGAATCAATCCTTAACGGTAACCCAAATCTGGAAAATACATGGTTAATCAACAAAAATGCACAGGTCTCGGCTGTGTTATTGCGGGCCGGTAGACACTCTACCCATTTTGTAAACACACAAGTGACGGTTAACATGTATTTATTTCCTCGGGATGACCGGGTAACAGGACCAATAAAATCGATTTGGATGTCAGACCATGGTAATGAAAAACCTTTCTTCTGAAGTGGAGCACGATGTTTAGGACCTTGCGGTTGAAATTGCGCACATACCAAACAACCTTGACAATAACTTTGGACATCCTTTAACATATGAGGCCAGTAGGCATAATCACGTAGTGACTCATATGTAATCTTTTCTCCACGATGACCAGCTGTAGGTGCATCATGGGCATGCTGTAACATTAAACCTCTAAATGTAGTAGGAACTACCCACTGCTGAATACCATTTTTAGAGGTTCTCATTAATAACCCATCCTGAATACTAAATTGGGATTTGGATTTCATAAGTAATCGGAGGTCTTCTTTTTGGGTATAATTATCCTCCGATATGGGATTATTATTAGGATCCTCAATATGTTTATAGAAGATTCCCAATATAAGATCTTCCTTCTGGCTTTCAATCAGATCCTCACTAGAAGATTCTTGGCTCCATTGAACTATACTATTTTCAGTTTGGGCCTTAGCCTGTTGTCTAGTGATAGCGTCAATGGGAATCATCTCTAGTAAATGATCTATATTCACATGATCACCACTTATGGCTCCTTGTTTAGCTAGTTTATCAGCTAGGTCATTACCCTCTTTATCTTTATTTTGGGTTTTGGAATGACCTTTAGTCTTTTTCCAATAAATGGTTAGATCATTATGTCGGACTAGCTCATCTATGGCACAAAACAACTTGGCGTGTTTCACTGGTTTGTTATTGGACCGTAACATATGACTCCTCTTCCATGTGGGCATATATTCTACAAAGCTGTTCCGCACATAATTTGAATCGGTAACTATGACGAATTCCTTTATATTGTGCTCTATAGCAATTTTAACGGTTTGGTAGACAGCTGCTAATTCGGCTACCTGGCTACTCTTAGCACCAATACTATAACCTATTGAAATACTCGGGCATCCATCTATCCACGTAATTCCAATTCCTGCCACTAGTTTTCTTTCATCCCCTACAATGGCATGGTAAGCACAACCATCTATGTACGCACAGGGGAGTAGAGAGCAATAGTCGTCTTCATACACTTTGTAAGGGGAAGATTTTTGTTCCTCTAGAAAATCATCTATCAGTTCTTCCGTTTGAGAATTAGCAGCGCAATTATGCAGTTCAGCAAGTCCTTGGGCTACTGGACACTTTTTATTTTGCTTATACTGAACTTCCAACGGCCATCCTTGTAAAGACAAGGTCCAAGCAGTGATCCTGCTGTTAGACAAGTTACCATCCCTAATTTTATCACTCTGTAGATATTGTAGGGGTTGATGGGCCGTTTCAACAATGATTTTCTCACCCTGTATAAAACTTCTAAAGTTTTGAAGCGCCCAGACTGTGGCTAGTAAAGCTTTTTCACAGTTGCTAAACTTTATTTCTACTGGTGACAGTGATTTACTTGCATAAGCTATAACTTTATGCAATTTATCTTGTTTTTGGCATAGGACAGCACTAATACTAAGATTTGTAAAACCAGTTTCCAGATAAAAGGGTTTACCCCCCTCGGGATAAGCTAGACATGGGGCTTGGGTGAGTCTCCTTTTAAGCTCAGACATAGCTTGTTCCTGATCCTCCCCCCATGTCCAGGGTACACCTTTCTTTAACAATGTCAGCAATGGTTTACTAATCTCAGCATAGTTATCAATGAATTTACGGGAGTAATTCATCATACCCAGAAATGATCTTAATTCACTAATGTTGGTAGGCATTTTAGATTTCATAACAGCCTCCACCTTTTTCTTCTGGGGATTCAGGCCTTCACAGGTAACCTCATGTCCAAGGAAATTTACCTTAGTTCGACACCACTGGGCTTTCTGTAAAGAAATTTTCACACCTGCCTCTTTCAACTGATTCAGTACATGCCTAATTTCTTGAATATGCTGGTCAAATGAAGTACTTTTCATCAAAATGTCATCTACATAAGTTAAATTTCCTCTTTCTGTGGCATCAGGCATAGCCTTATGTAAAAATACAGCAAATTCATGACCTGAATTTATGTACCCAAACGGTAGTCTAGTCCAGGCAAACTGTTCTTTACCAAAAGTAAAGGCTAATTTGTATTGATCTTCAGGGCTCACTTTGATGGTCCAATATCCCTGAGCGCAATCTAAGGTGGTAAAGATCCTGGCGCCTTGCATTTGTACCAAGCATTGGTCTATATATGGCACGGGCCAGCCGGACATATATACACGTTTATTTAGCTGACGAAGATCAGCACATAAACGCCATTGACCATTCGGTTTAAGAATTCCAAGAATAGGATTGTTATAAGAACTGTGCACTGGTCTTATAATACCTCTCTCCTTGAGATTTTGGATTATTTCCGCTAGCGAGTCGTAACAAGCTAGTGGAAGACGATATTGCTTGATATAAACGGGAGGTGCCTCAGGATCAGTCTGGATCCTGGCAATGTGTATGTCAGTCAGACCACAATCAAAGGAATCTTTAGCAAAGATATCCTTGAATTCTAAGAGAACTTCCTTTAGTTGTTGTCGCTCTGGGTCATTGGAGCATCCATCAGCTAATGAGATTTGTTGCTGGACCATTTCCATAAACCCTGGAAAAACTTCTGGTTGACCTATTTCATAGGTTTCCTCCAATCTGTCAGTGAGGTCATGATTTGACTTACCTGCTTTTTCAGCAAACTCATGATATTCCTGGGCTTCCTGCTCATTGATTGTATGATCAAAGGTAAGAGAGGATTCCTCTACCTTACAGGTACCTTCTTCAAGATTAAAAGGATATACTGAACTAATGGTGAACAATCCTTCAGGAGAAGAATAAAATGTTTGTTCAACCAATTGTTCTTCTGTTAGATACGATTCAGGTATTAGGCCAATAATTATATTCTGAAACCCAAAAGTATAATAATCTGAATCTAATGCCATACCAATGATAGTGTCTTTAGACAAATTAACTTCATTTGGCATACCATTATTCACAATTATTTGGGTTTTAAAGGTTTGTAAATTCACCATAGGGGTATGATTTACTGAAATACCTAATTGTTGCATTCTGTTTGATAGGCATATCAATGCATCACCATTCTTTAATTTTTGGCCTTTTGACACCTGAATGGGTAACAGGAAATTATTAGTACCTGGAGGGATGATTATATCTCGTGGCACTAATACACTGACTGCATAAGGCAGTATCTGGGATGACTTGAGTGCTTCATGTTCATCCATAAAACCTTCAGGATTCCCTTTTAATCTTGTCCACAATGTGGAATTCACTATATCCACATGGATAGCAAAACGATGTAAAATATCGTTGCCAATGTACATAGGATATCTGGGTTCATCAAGCACCATGAATAAATGAGTAGCCGATTTTCCTGCAATAGAAATGGTTAATATACATTTTGCAATTATATTATGATCATCAGAATCATTATCTAAGTCATGTATCCAATTATCTTGTGGATTTGGATATCGAATCACTTTAGAATTGGCTACTTGATTTAGTAGATCCCTACTAATATAACTGTTTTCATGGCGCAAATCCAATTTAGCCCTCTTAGTTCTTCCTAAGTCATTCACCTGTACTAGGAAGAACATCTCATCATCCACCTTTTCCATTCCCACTAGGAATTGTTCGTGACCATTAAACCCCATAGGGTCAGTAGTTTCTGGGTGTAGGTGGATTGTAAGAACATCCCCTTCCAAACATACATCTTTTACTCGTTCAGGAGACACACATATGGTGTTATCTTCCTGTTCACCTATAGTGGAATTTGGAGTGATTTGCAGGAAAGAGACATCAGGGACTTGGCTATTTCGGAAATGTACCTCAATGGAATCCGGCCTTTCCTCTATCACATGGCAGTTACGCCTATTGTGATAGGATTGTGATTGTTCATAATTAATGGGCATCCTCACTTGAGACCATATCACCTTATTAACAAAATCAATAACTGGACTTAATCTTTTCAGGAAATCAATGCCAATAATTAATCTATCAATGGGCATATCCACGATCAATGTAGGATGGCTAATTACTTTGTTTCCTACTTTAAAATCCAGCCAAGCTTTACCTAAAACCTTGAGGGCATTGCCTGAGACACTTACCAGGTTAGCATTAAAACTTTTTAACTTGTACCTGTTAGAAGATACATCCTGCAATTGTTGGAAGTATTTTACAGATAATAAAGTTGCTTGGCTACCTGTATCTATCAAGGCTATTATTGGCGAGAAATTATCAAATAATTCAATTTTCATATAATATCTATTATCTATTTCCTGTATGGAACAAAGATATTTGGCATGATTATTGAAATGGTTTTCCTGCTCAGCAGTTAGACTTGTCCTCAACTCCTCCTCCTTCCTTTTATGAGCAGGATCGCATGTCTTCTTCTGTGCAGCTGAGGACTTTGTGTGCTGTAAGACAGAACAAACAGGTTTCCCCTCCCCCTTGCCATGTGGCTTTGTAAGGGTTAAATTCCTTTTAAAGGGAAAGACAATTATATTAGATTGCTCCACTTTACATACATTTAAGTCATCAACCTCTGCAACATTTGACATACTTACCTGCTTCTCCCCCTTTATATTTGGGGAGGATTCTCTATAGGAGGGGTTACCCCTAAAAAAGGATTTTTAGGGTTAGCAGTGATTGTTTTAGACAATTCCTCCATCCGCTGCATCAACATACCAAACTGATCTTGGATTTGATCCATTCGATCATATAGGTTACTTCTCTTTCTCCCATAACCTTTGGGAGATTGATTTTGGTACCGATATGATTGTGATCTCCCAGAACCATCTGACTCAGAACCACTTTGAGCCCTTTCTGGCCTACGTTGATATCCCCTATAATAATTATTCTCATATCTTTGAAAAGGAGGGAACCGTCTATTTCTAAACTCCTTCTGGTGGTTTGGGTTCTTTTCAGCAACATTTGGACCCTTATTCCCATCTGGCCTAGGCTGAATTTTATTTGGCTCGGAAGGTCTAGGAGTTTTTAACACATCAGCATAACTTCTTTTAGGGCTTTCAAATTTTCCCTGATCTCTTTTTATGTGAGTTTCTGCTATTTCCTCACTCGCTTTTTTAAATTTTCTATCAGGAGACTCATCACAATTTTGTATTGCAGCGTACAGAGTTGTACTCTCAGTGAGTAACCAATCCAGAGTCTTTCTGGGATGGTAATCCCTGGCCAAAATAAATTTTATTTTATTGGGCAAAGCGTCATAAAATAACTGGATAAATTCACTACCTTCAAAATTGGGATCTTTTTCAGATAAACTATAGGCATTTTTGAGGACTGACAAAAATTCCCTGGGACTTTGATTATGTCTACATTTCAGGGTAAATAAGGCCCTCCTTGCAGCAGTAGCGGACTTATAGGGACCAAATTCAGTTTTTATTTCTGCGACCACATCTGACCAAGAATCCCTACCCATATCTCTAAGGGAATTAAAGAAATACCGGTGTTTTGGTTCGAATACCCAGGTAATAAATTCAAGTTTCTGTATGTCCTTTTCTAAATGTAAAGTTTTCATGGCCTCCTCATATATTTCCAAATGACTTATTATGGAGGGTGAACCCTTTTTTGCAAATTGACCCACAGTTTCCTTGAGAAATTTGATCACTTTAGTAGTGTCTATCATGGGTTGATAAGATCTCTGTACTGAACTTTTAGAGGACCTAGGAGGTGAAATCGGTCTTAATTTAGGAAGAGAATGTTCTCTCAGAGCCAATAATTCTTCTCCATTAAAGGGGTTGTCATATTTACTTTCTGCATCTAATTCCCCCCTGGAATATTTTACCTGCACTCTATTAGAATCCTTAGGCTGTCTGAATTGAAGAGGGTCAAGATCCCGGTTATCTAATTCTGTTTGTAAATTTCTATTGTCCTTATACAACTTCTTACATTCCTCATCTAGATCCACCATAGACAATTGACATTTAGACAATTCATTAGTAGCCTGACTTAATTTCCATTCCAGAGTCCTAATAACTTCTTGCTGTTGACTGTCTCTGTCATTATATTCTGATAATTTAGCAGACCATTGTGCTAATTCACCAGAAACCATGGCCGCCTTATTTTCCATTTCAGATAAATCTTTTTGAAATTTATCAATTTCATATGCCTGTTCAACATTTTTATATTTTGCTTTTTCTAATTGCTTTGCTATTTCAATAACTAAATATACAAATTCAGGCCAAGATTGAAGGATTAATGAATCCTTATCTTTCTTATGTTTAGCTTGGGAAACGTGACAGAGATAATCAGCAAATCGGGATTTATCAGACCAGATATCATCTGCATATTCTACAGCTCTCTTTTCCAATTCAAACCTCCAATCCTTTAACTCTCTCTTAATATCCAACCTGTCATGCATATGACCCAACACAATATATTCAATTAATTCTTGAGTCTTTCTATCATGCATATCAGTCTTTACCACTGCAGCAGCAGCCTGCATGCCTTGGCAAGCCTCGCCATTGTTATCAGACATTTTTTTACTTGTTGCACTACAAGTACCACAATAACTTTATCAAATATATATTTTGCACCCCAAAATTTTGTTTCTATTACAAGCAGATCTCGGTAGGGACCTCCAATTTAATGTCGGAATATTTATGCTGTCTCCGATTGACAGTCTATATGATTTATGTGAATAAATTAAAATCGGTAATAAAGGAGATTCTAACTTATTATCATAAATATCAAGCTAAAACAAGCTCGTGATCTGCGTTGAATTGAAGACAAAACCCAGTTACAGACAAAATATATATGTAATTTATTAATACAATTTATAGTGCAAAATAATATATATAATAAAATTGGCGGTAATAAAATTCACTCAATGATATGCAAAATAGTGGTAAAGACAAAAATAATTGAGAACATATATATATATATATATATACACAATTATGCCTTCTTATAATAATACCCCTCACTTATTTTAAAAGTCAATTTAATACTTGATTTCTCTCAGCCGACAAATGTCCGATTAAACCCAAATCTGGTTTATCTTTTATCTATATAAATATATATTATCAACCATACTGGTCTAGAACTGAATTCAGTTCCTTGGAGATAATACCGTGTTTTCACTAGTATATTTTTAATCTCCCTGTATTGGATTAATTTTCAGGATGATGCTGCAGGTACACCCCAATCTTATTCCAAAACAGATACTATACACAAAGTATGGTTAATTGAATATATCTATAGATATGTATTATATTAATTAATTATCCTATAAAATATAGGTAAGGTTATACTATACCAAAATGTCAGCTAGCAGAAATCAGTTTCAATGGTTCTAAGATGGCTGCCTCCAATGACTGGCAAGATGGTCAAGATGATGTTCAGAGAGAGAGCTCGATCGACCTCTTCTGTCAGCCCATACCATCTTTTTATCCTCTCTTAGAAAGGGCTTGGCCAAGTTTTATCATTAACTAGTGACCTCACTTTATAATTAATAGAACCTCCCTCTAGGGAAAAATATACCCTAGATCTTTGTTACCCTAACACTAGATGGCACTAGTATTCCATACAAAAATCGAAGCATTAATTTATTTCTCTTTTTCATATACTAGCAATAAAATTTAATCTAAGGTTTCAGACGAAACCTTGAGAAGATCTTTAAGAGACAATGAGTTTTATGCTTGGTCAACTAACTTGTGTATCCTTAAGTCTTTTGACCAGACTTGATTAAATCAAAACAAATATGGCTATCTCAATTCATTGTTCTTGGATGAGACAGGGTTTGTTCATGATCACCTGTGTCCACATCCATTCCAGGAAAGAAATAATTAATTTGTGTGTTCCACTGAGACAGATTCTAAACATGACAGAGGAGTTTATACCTCATTTCTAATCTTACAATTGAATATATCTATGAGGACTATACTCTTATATATATACTATATATTCAGCACACCTATTAAAATTGATTATATAAAATCAATCTACTCCTATATTGATTAATATAAAAATCACAAATAAAGATTAGAGTCTTTCTATTTACTAAAATCATCAGAATTCAAATACATTGTCTTATCTAGGCCATCACATTTCATTAGACCTTGGGACATCTCCTTCTCACAAAACAGACTTAGGTAAACACTTTGGTATATATCGTAAACCTTAGGTTAGCAATTTCAGAGTAAAAAAAAAAATCCTGAATTCACTCTGCCTTAAAATAAGACAAAATGGTTGTCCCTTAGGCTCATGTCCATTCACTTATATAGGCCTTATAATTATGGACTTTATTCATACTCAATAGTTCTGACAAGACCTAGCAGGAAGATGAAGGCTCTGCAGGGAAAGTTAGATGCCTTCAAGAAACCCAGGATGGCAGGTTTCAGTTTAAGGAACAGCATCACCCAGAACCTGAACCACTCATACCTGACCTGGCTGCACCACCAACACTACAGGTGGGCCAGATTAATAACTCTGTCCTGACTTTTAATCCCAGAGTGCAGCCATATGTTCTACCATGGAAGCAGCCCCAGGCACCCTCAGTTTGCCTACCAGAACCCCTTCAGCCGGATGTATTATCCGCCTCTGCACCGGCTAGGGATTCCGGCTTGCAGCATGTCACAGCTGCATTCAACAGGCTGTCTGCATAGCCACTACCCAAGGACACCACCAGAGGGCAGTGGCCTACCACTACTGCTGCAACTCTGAGCTACCAAAGGCAAGAGCGCCCCCTAATGCGCTTCAGTAGCTCAAGCAGCGAGGAGGACCTGGACGTCCTTCTCTAAAAATGCTCCTTTTAAAAATAAAAATTAAGGAACTATTTGGGAGCCACGTCATGGACTGTTCCTGACGGGTGAGGATCCGTTGGCATTGTTTTAATGTTTTTCTTTTACAGGTTGCCCTATTTTGTCCTCACCCTGATGGTCATGTGCAGTAAGGACTCCCTCAATCATCATTTAACCCCTCATATCCAAGTTTGCACATTGTTTTACTTAAAGGGTTTCTACCACTTTGGCGTCACATATTTGGCTGTCAGACACTAGCGATCCGCTAGTGTCTGCTCTGGCCAACCATCCTAATATAATTGCTTTTGGGGCGGTGGTTTGGCTAAAAAAACTACTTTTATTAATATGCTAATGAGCCTCTAGGTGCTATGAGGGCGTCATTAGCACCTAGAGGCTCCGTCTACCTTCAGAAACTGCCGCCGCCGAGCGCGTCCCTCCAGCCCGCCCATCTCCTCCTGAATGCGATCCTCGTATGTATTCTGCGCATGCGCAGTGAATGTCTGACCGCTTCCTTGCTCAGACATCTCCACTGCGCCTGCGCGATGACGCCATAGTGCTCCGAGGAACAGGCGCAGTGGAGATGTCTGAACAGGGAAGCTGTCAGACATTTACTGCGCATGCGCATAATACATACGAGGATCGCATTCAGGAGGAGATGGGCGGGCTGGAGGGACGCGCTGGGGGCGGCAGTTTCTAAAGGTAGACGGAGCCTCTAGGTGCTAATGACGCCCTCATAGCACCTAGAGGCTCATTAGCATATTAATAAAAGTAGTTTTTTTAGCCAAACCACCGCCCCAAAAGCAATTATATTAGGATGGTTGGCCAGAGCAGACACTAGCGGATCGCTAGTGTCTGACAGCCAAATATGTGACGCCTAAGTGGTAGAAACCCTTTAATAACCTTATGGAACTATGGTTCTCAATTATGCTGCTATTTTAGATGTTTTTATGACATTTTATATCTCCTTCGAAGTTAGTCAGTAGTGATTTAATTAGTGCAGTACTTTGGTTCACTGGTTATACGGAGAGGGAAACTGTTACTTAGGACACCCTACTCATGCGGGCAGGAACCTAGGGTAGCCGTTTTATGTTTTGTCTATGTATGTCATATGTGTAATACATGTAGTAAAGTTGAGGCACACAGTTTTCAGTGTTACAATTTCAAAGGGATTTATTCATTTAAATCATACAGTAGTTTCATCCATTTGCCCAATATTTGTATTAGTGAGTATGAACAGTATTCTTAGACCGGACGTTTCGGTCACATTAGACCTTCATCTGCGGTGACACATTCTTTATCTGTTCTGGCGGGTATGGAGGCTTGTGGGGCGTCACAAGGAGTTGGAAAATGTCCCATATGGAGGACATATCATGAAAGGCGTGGGACCATATATGGAAGAGGTTGGAGCCTCAGGAAAAGTCAGTGCCAAGTGGATTGCAGTTTAGAGAATACACATTCCGATATGTGACCATAACATCTAATATCCTGTCTATCTTTACTTTCTTACTCACTGATGCTTTTTAAAAATTGATCCCCTGGTTTGCTATATCAAAAGGCTGTCAATCTAAAGTCAGAAAACTAAGGTATTACAGAGTTTTTCTAGGAATAGAATATTGATGACCTACTCTCAGGATAGGTCATCCATATCTGATTGGTGGGGGCTCGACACCTGTCACCGCCAGCAGTTCCCTGAGATTCTTCTCATATTGATGACATATCCTCAGGATAGGTCATTAATATCAAATCGGTGGGGGTCCCAGTAATCTTCTGTTTGAGGAGATTGCGGCATTCCTGAGAGCACCACTGTTTCCTCCGAACATACCAAACACAGCGCCATCCATTGCATAGTGGCTGTGCTTGGTACTGCAGCTCATGCCCATTCCCTTGAATGGGACTAAGCTGCATATAGACCATGTGACTGATGAATGTGAAGTAATTGGCCTAGGAAGAGGCCGTAATGCTCACCTGAGCACCACAGCCTCTTCAAACAGCTGAATGGTGGGGGTACCGGGAGTCAGTCCCCCACCGATCAGATATTGATGACCTTTCCTGAAGTTATCAATATTCTACTCCTGTAAAAACTCCTTTAAGGGAATAGTCCAAGTATGCCTAGTGGATGGGCTGCTGGTGAAACACAAAAATTCAAGGAACACCAAATGGTGGATCTCTGGGTCATGCTCCAACCCTCACCCCCTTCCCTAAGCATGCATAGTGGATAGGTGTGTACTTCATAGTATTTTTTTTTTCATGGGGCCAGTCTGGTGCTAGAAAAAATGTACAAAAATTATGTACCTGAATTATTCACTGGTTTTATGAAAATATATACAAATTAGGTTTTAATAAGGCACTTACATGCTAGCTCTGAACTAAATGTGTTCAGATTAATTGTGCTCATTAGTCATTGCTCTCCAGCTCTGTTCCTTTTAATAATTATGGTAAGAAAATCTGCTGATGTTATTTGCCTGCTGCCAGAGCACAGCCGTGATCTGCTCCTGAAATTCCGGGATTTAGATGATAGAAACAGATTTTGAATGGTGACTCATCAGCTCAGATTATGTATCTCATGTCAATTATTGCTTAACTACAGTATCCATTATCCCACAGCGGATGATTCATTTCATGTTTTTGGATTCCCTAATACTTTTACTTGACAAAAGACGCACAGTTCTCTAAATCCCGTATGAGAAATTCTATGTCAATCCCGGATTTCATTGTTCTGACATGTTACTTGTCCCTATACTCTTCAGTCCTCAGTGGGGATCAATGGACCTTGGTTAAATCAAATAAAAACATAGAAAATCTTTACATTTAAAGGGAACCTGTCACCTCCCAAAACCATCCCAAGCCGCCAGCAGTACCTGCATGTAGCCCGCAGTGTGTTTCTGATGATGCCTTTTCATCCTGATACAGCAAAAGTACTGAAAACTTTGTATTATCCCCTGCCCGGCGGGCTTCTGCACACATGCTTGAAGTCAAGCGGGAAGCGGCCACCTTGCTTTAAGTTACGGTGACCACGCCCCCTTCCCTGCCCCTTCGCTGTGACTGGCAGCGCTTATGCAGAGAGTTCGGCTGCCTTTGCCGAACAGCCGGCTGCCAGTCACAGCGAAGGGGCAGGGAAGTGGGCGCGGTTACCGTGACTTAAAGCAAGGAGGCCGCTGCCCCCTTGACTTCAAACATGTGTGGAGAAGTGCACCGGGCAGGGGATAAAACTAAGTTTTCAGTACTTTTTCTGCATCTGCCTTCAGAAAGAAAGGCATCATCAGAAACACTCTGCTGGCTACACGCAGGTACTGCTGGCAGCTTGGGATGGTTTTTGGAGGTGACAGGTTCCCTTTAAAGGGGTTGTCTGGGATTTCACTTTTTATTTAGCTCCCTTATTCTTGACAAATAACAGGGCTTTACAATATGAAATTTATTAATGAATTGTATTATGGATATTCATGGGTGCATGTATTATGGAGGGTTCAGTCGGCGCTGTGCAGTGGGGATTTTGTTTTTAAAACACAATACGACTGTACTGTGATATCATCTTGAGCATTTTCCGTTTATGGTGGAATCATGTTTTGCATCATTGCTATGCTGTGATGTCACTTGTACATTATGCCTCTACTGTGACATCATTACGTACGCTACTCCTGTGCTGTGATATCACTGTGTCAAGGGGCGTAGCTAAAGGCTCATGGGCCCTGGTGCAAGAGTTCAGCCTCGGCCCCCCTTCCCTCAGTGCTTTGTGGCCAGGGGCAGGGAAGAACATAGCCTGCAGGCTGCATGAGGCAAAAATTGAAACGGCACCTCCCCCCATGCCAAATTCTTGACCTGACCCCTTCACTCCAGCCAGAGATGTAACAGGACCAGCATGCACTTTCTATAATACTAAGCTGTACCTTTACATAGTACATTCATTTTGTGTTGTGACATCATTGGGTTCATTTTCTAAGCTGTGACACTACTGGGTATATAATATTTGCATTGTGGCATCACTGTGTGCATCATTCATGTACTGTGACATTATCGTGTGCATCCATGTACTGTGAAATCCCTTCCCTTGTTCTGAACTAACTTACTACTGAAGAAGTCATTTTGTTGCTGACCTCATTCAAAATTTGAGGTCTCATGATTATTTTTTAAAATCCTATTAAAACTCCTATGTAAAAAAAAAAATGCCTCAATGGGCCACATAATGTATTTAGGAGAATAACATTTCGCACAACTTTTCATCAATCAATAGTGCAGACAAATTTAGCAACCTTGTAATATATCTTAGCAGAGAAAAAAATGCATCTTTCTCCACTTATCAACCACCCAAAGTTGGAGAGTGAAAAAGACTGTCAGCTCATTCTCCTCTTCCCCTTTGCTCCCATCTATATAGACTTCTCTGGGCAGAATGCAATCTAATCTGTTAGTGAGCTGACAGATAATATCAGCTTGAGGAGAGAGCTTGGTAAGTGGAGAAAGAAGTATTTTTCTCTTATGAGATATATTACAAAATAAATTATATGGACCTGTACTTTTGTTTTATGCTCAGTGATCATTTAAAGATTAATTACTGTCTAATGTGATCATTTAATTATGGCCATTTGTTTTTACTACAGTCATCCTTTCTTCCCCTCGTCCTTTAAACATTCTTAATGGGCAGGTCCATGCTGCTCTAACCATGCTCATTACCTTTAGGCTTGTTTACTCCATGAGTAACGAGCTTGGCTGTTCGGAGGGAGGAACCCCCACCCCCTTGAAAAGCAGACAGTCCCATAAACATGTTGTTTAGCAAAGTGCTTACTGGTTGCATCACCTAGTAACAAGCTCTAATGGGGATTGTCTCTAATTTTCCTAATTGATCACAATATTCCATCTAACGACTGTTTCATGGTATAATGTACACTGTTCCACATCCATTAAAACCATCTAAAATGTTTTTCTAAACATTACACTTACTTTTCCACCCTGAAGTAATCTTCTTGATATTCCGGTGACATCCACATTAACTAATGTGCTATTGTAATTACTGCCTATGTTGTAATTATTTTTACATTTCTTTTTCATTGTGCCAACATGAAGTTTGCTGTTCATGAACAGGATTTACCTGATATATTTTAATGTATTGCACTTCAACCTCCATCTCCAAAAACACAAAAAAAAAACAATACCTTCCACTGCAAATGGAACCTGGATCCAAGGGTTTGAAGAGAGAACATATGTGGCTCCCCTCTGCTTTCTTAAACCTTTGCGAGCCATCTTGGATTCTGAATTGTGTTGAAGAGCTTTTAATATGGCCCTACGTATCTGTTAGAAGTTAGCAAACTTTCCAAATTGGAGGTAATAGTTTTCGGCACATGGGATAGACACTGCCTAATTCATAAGTCACTCTGTTTGTTTAGGTACAGATATCAGACACAGACCAGGTGCCACACACAGAGTGATTTACCAACTCTTCCTGGAAGTCTCCTCTTTTCTCCTTGGGAGCCTCCTGGACATTCCAGATGAGTTGGCTCTTGGACATTCTCATGCTTGCCAACTCACTTGGAACTACCTGGAGAGTCTTGGACTTTCAAAGAGAGTTAGCAAGCATGGGAATTAGTGGACCAGGGCAAACTACTACAGTAAGCTCTCTTGTTGCCTCTTGATTGACATCTAGAGTTAGTCCAATGACATCTACAATATGGGACTTCTATGTTGTCCACATTTAGTAGGACGTTATCCAGTAGACTGACAAGGCAATGCAAACCATCAGGGGTGGACTGACCATAGATCCTACAGTGAAATTTTCCGGTGGTGCTAGGAGCATCAGATACTTATGCCCCGGGCGGATTGGCCATAGACCTTACATGGAAATTTTCCTCCAAGCCCTCCTCTCTGCCACTGGCCCAAGACATAATGAGCTCTCAGCAGTAATTAACACTTTGAGAATCAGATACTCATGTACCCAGCCACTGACTGTACATGTCCTCCTGAATTCAACTGCTGTGGCCCGCATCTCACCTCTTAAGCCCCCTGCTCCATATCTTAATATGAGACAACTGGAGGAAGAGGACAGAACATGGCAGCTATTGATGGTCACCACAGAGGAACAGCTTTTTGGGCAATATATCGTGCTGCACTATGATATATCTGATCGGATGTTATTTTGCACTATGGTATTGTTGACCCCGCCTACTTGTATTGCCCCCCTACAACCTGAGCCCACTTTTTTTTTTCCAGGGCCACTTTAAGTTTCCAGTCTGCCCTTGCTTATGCCCCTTGCTATCAGCCCTAGATGACCTCCTGAATTCACTGTATCACCGTCCTCCGGATGGTAATAGGGAAGCATTTTATGCTGCACTGTGGTATTTGGTTTTGCTAGGAAGGTATTTTGTGCTGCACCACAGTATTGCTGACCCCACCTACTTCTGTTGTTCCAGCCTAATTGTGGCTTGTGTTGTCCCTGTATCACGTCTGGTAAGGCAGGTACCAGACGTGCGGCGCAGAGGGAAGGTAGACTAGGTGCCCTATCACAAGGGAGAGGGAGGAGTGGTGACCCCTAACTCGCCTAACACTGGCACCTGGCTACCATGACATCCCTAAATGGGTTGCGCATGCATACGCCTATCACATTCCTCGTCCCCGGCTTACCCTTAAATGAGCCCTAGGTAGTGAGTAGGGCGGTGGGAGCACTAGTCCTCACCACTGACACCTGGGGTAACAACAACAGGGAGTGGACAAACAACACAAACACCACATATAATCCCCGAAGGGAGACAGCATACAATAGGACACAAACTGGAGAAAACCGGAGATCCAACCGCACTGGTTCCAACAGCTCCAGCAGGCTCCACAGCAACGCCACCTGAGGTCAGAATAGATACCCAGAAAGGAAGGTCTATATCTGGCAACAAGGGAAGTCGGAAGAGAGACTAAATAGTGGCTGGGAGTGGCAGAAAAAGAACAGCTAAAAGGAAAACTACCGAAACCTAGAAAGGACAAAAAGGATAGTAAACCAAAACAGGAAAACCTGGACCGGAATCCATTCCTACAACTAGGTCATGGAGCGATCCCTTAAAATCGGGTGAGTAGCCACCCGCTGCGACCTTCAGACCCCAGGCACCACAGGGTACGCGATAGGTTGTGAAACCCTCGTGACACCCTGCCTACTTGTGTTGCCCCACCTTCTGTCAATTTGGACGCATCTCCAACATGAGGTCACTTTTTTCCAGGGCTACTTTATGTTCCCAGTCTGCCCCTGCACACCATAGATGTAGCCAGTATAGGCAGCTCAGATTGGACATCTTTTTGTTTATTGGTAGGGATGCTGTGCGCTTCCTGTCTAGACAATGTTAGAAAAAGAGCATGGGAAGAAGTCTAGTGTAGAGAGGAGAACATCAACATGTGCAGGACCTGAAAGCATGAGCGAACACCCAGTGTGGGGTTTCTTGGGGCCACCTGGAAATGTTTCTAAAAAGCTCAACCTCTATCTATATAGAACACTGTAGGGTGCCAATGGGAGGCTGTGATATCCAGGTGCTTAATGAGGGTATCCACTCTCCAGGACTGCTAATATGACACCTGTCAGTGTTACACTGAAGCATTGCAGTGTAGTATATCAGCAATCAGGCTCATACATGGTCAATATGGACTTTGGGGCAACTGAGTAAGTGATAAAAAGTTTTAAAAGGTGTTTAAAAATATTTAATCAAAGCACACAAAGCACACATAGTTGGTGTTGCCATATCCTTCACCAGCAATACTGTAAAATGATGACATTATTTATTGTTAAAATAATTGCTATTTTTCTGTTGATCTAGACTTCCAAAAAATGGATTAAGAAACAACCAAAAAATGTATGTACCCCAAAGTGATGCCAATGAAAATGTTAGGTCATCCAGATAAACAAGCCCTCACGCAACTCCATCAATGGAAAAATAAAACTGTGGCTCTCAGAACACTGCAAGAGAAAAACTTGATTTTTTTTATTTTCGGTAAAAGTACTAAAACTTAAAAATTTTGGTATTGCCATAATTGTACTAATCCACAAAATAACATGTTTACATGTTATTTATCACTCATGGTGAACGTTTTAAAAATAACATTCAAAAAATTGAACAGGAAAACTGCTTATTTGCTATTTTTTTTATATCTTATATGTGCTTTGTGTCATTGAAGAATATATTTTGACTTGCAAAGAAAAAAAGAAAAGCCTTCATATGGCTACGTCAGAGGGAAAGTAAAAAAGTTATTCCTCATAGAAGAAGGGAATGAAAAGAATGAAAATTCCGAAAGATTATTTGTGTTAACATTATACATAATATTCATTATGTTAAGTCAATTAATATTTTACAGCAATTCCCCTCTGTATTATGTTATGCATCCAGCAAACTCAGTATATCCATCTCCTTTGCTAATAAATTATAAACAACTGGCCTTCAGACATGTGTGAGTTATGTCCCTCTGCAACATACAACGCTTGCTTACAAAACATGAAAGATTTCTTTTCACTATTTCTGCAATAGATTGCCTTGAACTGCATTGTTCTTCCATATAGCACTGCTATGTACAGAACTGAACAATCCTTGGCTCTCTTTAATTTAATGAGGATAAAATATTCGTGTTTTCTCTTGTGGAAATCTCAAGTTTGTAAAAGAGTGGAAATTATAATTTGTTATATACATTATAGAATTGTAGCTGATAGAAGGGTAAAAATGGTCAGAGTAATGGTTCAGTGGACAAGAATGGACTAAACCTTTATCTAATCAGGGGAAGTCTTTTATCTTTTCAGGAGTGGCCCTTTATCTAATCATGGGAGGTCCTTTATCTAATCCCGGTTCGTCCTTTATCCAATTATCAAATCAGGGGTGGTCTGTTAGCTAATCAGGAAGGTCCTTTATCGAATCAGAAGCAGTCATTTATCTAATAAAGGGTGGTGCTTTATCTAATCAGGGGTAGTACTTTATCCTATTATGGGTGGTGCTTTATCTAATCAGAGGTAGTACTTTATCTAATCAGGGGAAGTCCTTTTTACTATTATGGGTGATCCTTTATCTAATCAGGTGTGGTACTTTATCTAATCAAGGGGCAGTCCTTTTTCTAGTCAAGAGTGATGCTTGTCCCTGCCTTTTGCCCTATTCTGTGGCACAAGGCAGGGATGCCCTCTCTCCCCACTGCTATTTGCTATGGCAATTGAACCTTTGGCAAATATAATAAGAAACGATAGGGAGATTAAAGGTTTTCAATATGCGGGTGGAGAAGAAAAGCTGTTAATGTATGCGGATGATATTTTACTTTTTTTGCAAAACACTGGGGATCAGTTTAATAGAGTGATAGAGATAATAGATAAGTTTGGTTTTTTTTCTGGTTTAAAGATAAATTGGGGGAAATCACATATGTTACTATTAGGAGATAGACAATTACAAGGAGACACACGGGTGCATGTTCTTAAAAAACATGAAAATTTTAAATATCTCGGTGTACAAATCTCCGGAAATATAGAAGAGTATGAAAAATTTAATGTCCTCCCCCTAATAAAAGAATTAAGAACTAAAATACATATATGGAAAAAACTGCCAATGTCAATCCAAGATAGGGTAAATCTAATAAAAATTGTCCTTCTCCCAAAGATACTCTATATATTGCAAAATGCTCCAGTGAGAATATCGCAGACTACCTTTAAATTACTAGATAGACTAATGGGGGACCTCATCTGGAAAGGTGCGATCCCTCGGATAAAGAAGGAAGTCCTTCAGCTCCCAGTGCAGGAGGGAGGTTTAGCGGTCCCTAATTTGTTTCTTTACTACTTAATAATTCAATACGGGAATATAAAGGGTAGCTTAGATAGTCAAGTGGGTAGGCAAGAATTAAATAGATGGGGTTGGAAAGAGGGAGGAAATCACTTAGAGGTGTTGGAGTCAGGTTTTTTGGGGAAAAAAAATTTAGATAATAGAATATTAAACTTAATAGAATACGTATGGGGGGAAATTAAGAAGATATTGGAGATTAAAGGGTTCTTGAAATACACACCGATATGGAAAAATCTTAATTTAAAAGAATTAGAAACAATAAGGGACTATATAGACTGGGAAAAAAAAGGAATGAAATATCTAGATCAGATCTTTGAGGAAGATAAGCTGAAAGACTTCAACACAATTGCATTGGAATTTGGGATCTCCCATATTGATACGTATAAATATCTCCAACTTAGGAATGCACTGCGGACAGTGGCACAGAAGGATAGGTATAGAAGGGAAAAATCAGACAGGTTGGATAAGTTCATTATAGTAGGGGAAGGAGCAGGAACAACAGCAAGGAGATACAGGCTTTTGATGGACGGAAAGAGAAAAAAAATTACAATGCTAGCTCTAGGAAAATGGGAAAAAGATCTAGGCTCCCTTACAGAAGAAAATTGGAGAGATGCCCTTAGAAATTATGCTACAATCTCGGATAGGGGCTCACATAAGATCTCACAATTTTTTATAGTGCACAGATTACATCGATCTCCATGGATGTTGAAAAGAATGGGAGTGAAAGCAACAGATAAGTGTCCAAAATGTGGGGAGGAGAGAGCAGATTTAATACATTGTTTTTGGAGATGTCCCAAGCTCCATAGATATTGGACAGAAATAATGGAAACTATATTTTTGCTCCTGAAAGTCCGGCTGCCCAATGATCCAATAATTTGTATTCTAGGGGTAACTGAACATTTGAAGTTAAACAAAAAAACACGACTGGTTTTGAATAAAGTATTATTTCAGGCCAGATTGCTCATACTCAGGCAATGGATAAAAGTAGATTTACCGACAGTGGGACAATGGAGAAAAATTATAGACAATTTAATTAAAGAAGAACGAGTGATGGAGAATTATATAAAAAGGTCAATAAATCTCGACCAAGTGTGGAAAAATTGGTTACTTTAGTGTTGGAGGAATTTTTTTTTATTTTTATTTTCTTTTTCTTTTTTTCTTTCTCACGTCCCCATGTGGAGGGAGGGGGGGGGGAGGAGGGGGGGAAACGGGAGAAGGTAGGGAAAGAAAAAGGAACTGTATTTATTAATTGTGAATGGTTGATCTGTGCTTATCTGATTTTTATGGATCTGTTCCTTGTGTGAAATTCAAATAAAGACTAATTAAAAAAAAAAAAAAAAAAAGAGTGATGCTTTATGTAATTGGGGTGCTCCAGCTACTGGAACCTCACTGATCTCAAGCACGTGCCAACCATGGAAGGAGAAGTGGCTGCATAAATATGGGCACTCCATTGATATGAATGGGGGAAATCCATATGTACTTTTACACTGAAACTGCTGTAGAAAGCACCAAAATATAGTGACTGCCATAGATTTCAGTGGTATTTAACGGCACATTTGTGGGCACCTTTCCATCATGGTTGCAATCTTGATTGGTTATCGTATCACTGATCACCTTGCCACTAGGGATGAGCGAACTCGAACTGTATAGTTCGGGTTCGTACCGAATTTTGGGGTGTCCGTGACACGGACCCGAACCCGGACATTTTCGTAAAAGTCCGGGTTCGGGTTCGGTGTTCGTCGCTTTCTTGGCGCTTTTGTGACGCTTTCTTGGCGCTTTTTGAAAGGCTGCAAAGCAGCCAATCAACAAGCGTCATACTACTTGCCCCAAGAGGCCGTCACAGCCATGCCTACTATTGGCATGGCTGTGATTGGCCAGAGCACCATGTGACCCAGCCTCTATTTAAGCTGGAGTCACATAGCGCCGCCCGTCACTCTGCTCTGATTAGCGTAGGGAGAGGTTGCGGCTGCGACAGTAGGGCGAGATTAGGCAGATTAACTCCTCCAAAGGACTTCACTTGATTAATCGATCGATCTGCAGCTGTGCATCATTGAGCTGCTGAAATTCAAATGCTCACTCACTGTTTTTAGGCTGCCCAGACCGTTTGTCAGTCACTTTTTTCTGGGGTGATCGGCGGCCATTTTGTGTCTTGTGCGGTGCTGCGACCAAGTGCATCCAAGCTTCGACCAAGTGCATTTAACCCTCAATGGTGTGGTTGTTTTTTGGCTAAAGCCTACATCAGGGTGAAGCTGTCACACCAAGTGCATTTAACCAGCAATAGTCTGTTCATTTTTTGGCCATATACTAAATCAGGGGCAAGCTGCGCCCGTCACCAAGTGCATTTAACCAGCAATAGTCTGTTCATTTTTTGGCCATATACTACATCAGGGGCAAGCTGCGCCCGTCACCAAGTGCATTTAACCCTCAGTAGTGTGGTTGGTCAAGCTATCGCACCAAGTGCATTTAACCAGCAATAGTCTGTTCATTTTTTGGCCATATACTAAATCAGGGGCAAGCTGCGCCCGTCACCAAGTGCATTTAACCAGCAATAGTCTGTTCATTTTTTGGCCATATACTACATCAGGGGCAAGCTGCGCCCGTCACCAAGTGCATTTAACCCTCAGTAGTGTGGTTCGTCAAGCTGTGACACCAAGTGCATTTAACCAGCAATAGTCTGTTCATTTTTTGGCCATATACTACATCAGGGGCAAGCTGCGCCCGTCACCAAGTGCATTTAACCAGCAATAGTGTGGTTATTTTTTGGCCATATCCCAGTCTAATTCTGTCACTAAATCCATACCGGTCACCCAGCGCCTAAATACTAGGCCTCAAATTTATATCCCGCTAAATCTCTCGTTACCGCTGTCCTGTTGTGGCTGGGAAAGTTATTTAGTGTCCGTCAAAGCACATTTTTTGTTCTGGGTTGAAGTACAATTCCCAATTTAGCAATTTCATAATTTAGTGGTTCCTGCTATATCAGAGCTATTTGAAATCTATCCCTAAAAGGGTATATAATATTCAAGGTGCACATTGGGTCATTCAGAATAACTTCACACACACGCTACTGTGCATTTCCAAGTCTAATTCTGTCGCTAAATCCATACCGGTCACCCAGCGCCTAAATACTAGGCCTCAAATTTATATCCCGCTAAATCTCTCGTTACCGCTGTCCTGTTGTAGCTGGGAAAGTTATTTAGTGTCCGTCAAAGCACATTTTTTGTTCTGGGTTGAAATACAATTCCCAATTTAGCAATTTCATAATTTAGTGGTTCCTGCTATATCAGAGCTATTTGAAATCTATCCCTAAAAGGGTATATAATATTCAAGGTGCACATAGGGTCATTCAGAATAAGTTCACACACACGCTACTGTGCATTTCCAAGTCTAATTCTGTTAGTAAATCCATACCGGTCACCCAGCGCCTAAATACTAGGCCTCAAATTTATATCCCGCTAAATCTCTCGTTACCGCTGTCCTGTTGTGGCTGGGAAAGTTATTTAGTGTCCGTCAAAGCACATTTTTTGTTCTGGGTTGAAATACAATTCCCAATTTAGCAATTTCATAATTTAGTGGTTTCTGCTATATCAGAGCTATTTGAAATCTATCCCTAAAAGGGTATATAATATTCAAGGTGCACATAGGGTCATTCAGAATAACTTCACACACACGCTACTGTGCATTTCCAAGTCTAATTCTGTCACTAAATCCATACCGGTCACCCAGCGCCTAAATACTAGGCCTCAAATTTATATCCCGCTAAATCTCTCGTTACCGCTGTCCTGTTGTGGCTGGGAAAGTTATTTAGTGTCCGTCAAAGCACATTTTTTGTTCTGGGTTGAAGTACAATTCCCAATTTAGCAATTTCATAATTTAGTGGTTCCTGCTATATCAGAGCTATTTGAAATCTATCCCTAAAAGGGTATATAATATTCAAGGTGCACATAGGGTCATTCAGAATAACTTCACACACACGCTACTGTGCATTTCCAAGTCTAATTCTGTCGCTAAATCCATACGGTCACCCAGCGCCTAAATACTAGGCCTCAAATTTATATCCCGCTAAATCTCTCGTTACCGCTGTACTGTTGTGGCTGGGAAAGTTATTTAGTGTCCGTCAAAGCACATTTTTTGTTCTGGGTTGAAGTACAATTCCCAATTTAGCAATTTCATAATTTAGTGGTTCCTGCTATATCAGAGCTATTTGAAATCTATCCCTAAAAGGGTATATAATATTCAAGGTGCACATAGGGTCATTCAGAATAACTTCACACACACGCTACTGTGCATTTCCAAGTCTAATTCTGTCACTAAATCCATACCGGTCACCCAGCGCCTAAATACTAGGCCTCAAATTTATATCCCGCTAAATCTCTCGTTACCGCTGTCCTGTTGTGGCTGGGAAAGTTATTTAGTGTCCGTCAAAGCACATTTTTTGTTCTGGGTTGAAATACAATTCCCAATTTAGCAATTTCATAATTTAGTGGTTTCTGCTATATCAGAGCTATTTGAAATCTATCCCTAAAAGGGTATATAATATTCAAGGTGCACATAGGGTCATTCAGAATAACTTCACACACACGCTACTGTGCATTTCCAAGTCTAATTCTGTTAGTAAATCCATACCGGTCACCCAGCGCCTAAATACTAGGCCTCAAATTTATATCCCGCTGAATTTGAATACAATACATTGGGCCAAATAATATTTTTGTTGTTGTGGTGAACCATAACAATGAGAAAAACATCTAGTAAGGGACGCGGACGTGGACATGGTCGTGGTGGTGTTAGTGGACCCTCTGGTGCTGGGAGAGGACGTGGCCGTTCTGCCACATCCACACGTCCTAGTGTACCAACTACCTCAGGTCCCAGTAGCCGCCAGAATTTACAGCGATATATGGTGGGGCCCAATGCCGTTCTAAGGATGGTAAGGCCTGAGCAGGTACAGGCATTAGTCAATTGGGTGGCCGACAGTGGATCCAGCACGTTCACATTATCTCCCACCCAGTCTTCTGCAGAAAGCGCACAGATGGCGCCTGAAAACCAACCCCATCAGTCTGTCACATCACCCCCATGCATACCAGGGAAACTGTCTCAGCCTCAAGTTATGCAGCAGTCTCTTATGCTGTTTGAAGACTCCGCTGGCAGGGTTTCCCAAGGGCATCCACCTAGCCCTTCCCCAGCGGTGAAAGACATAGAATGCACTGACGCACAACCACTTATGTTTCCTGATGATGAGGACATGGGAATACCACCTCAGCATGTCTCTGATGATGACGAAACACAGGTGCCAACTGCTGCGTCTTTCTGCAGTGTGCAGACTGAACAGGAGGTCAGGGATCAAGACTGGCTGGAAGACGATGCAGGGGATGATGAGGTCCTAGACCCCACATGGAATGAAGGTCGTGCCACTGACTTTCACAGTTCGGAGGAAGAGGCAGTGGCGAGACCGAGCCAACAGCGTAGCAAAAGAGGGAGCAGTGGGCAAAAGCAGAACACCCGCCGCCAAGAGACTCCGCCTGCTACTGACCGCCGCCATCTGGGACCGAGCACCCCAAAGGCAGCTTCAAGGAGTTCCCTGGCATGGCACTTCTTCAAACAATGTGCTGACGACAAGACCCGAGTGGTTTGCACGCTGTGCCATCAGAGCCTTAAGCGAGGCATTAACGTTCTGAACCTGAGCACAACCTGCATGACCAGGCACCTGCATGCAAAGCATGAACTGCAGTGGAGTAAACACCTTAAAACCAAGGAAGTCACTCAGGCTCCCCCTGCTACCTCTTCTGCTGCTGCCGCCTCGGCCTCTTCTGCTGCTGCCGCCTCGGCCTCTTCCTCCGCCTCTGGAGGAACGTTGGCACCTGCCGCCCAGCAAACAGGGGATGTACCACCAACACCACCACCACCACCTCCGTCACCAAGCGTCTCAACCATGTCACACGCCAGCGTTCAGCTCTCCATCTCACAAACATTTGAGAGAAAGCGTAAATTCCCACCTAGCCACCCTCGATCCCTGGCCCTGAATGCCAGCATTTCTAAACTACTGGCCTATGAAATGCTGTCATTTAGGCTGGTGGACACAGACAGCTTCAAACAGCTCATGTCGCTTGCTGTCCCACAGTATGTTGTTCCCAGCCGCCACTACTTCTCCAAGAGAGCCGTGCCTTCCCTGCACAACCAAGTATCCGATAAAATCAAGTGTGCACTGCGCAACGCCATCTGTGGCAAGGTCCACCTAACCACAGATACGTGGACCAGTAAGCACGGCCAGGGACGCTATATCTCCCTAACTGCACACTGGGTAAATGTAGTGGCAGCTGGGCCCCAGGCGGAGAGCTGTTTGGCGCACGTCCTTCCGCCGCCAAGGATCGCAGGGCAACATTCTTTGCCTCCTGTTGCCACCTCCTCCTTCTCGGCTTCCTCCTCCTCTTCTTCCACCTGCTCATCCAGTCAGCCACACACCTTCACCACCAACTTCAGCACAGCCCGGGGTAAACGTCAGCAGGCCATTCTGAAACTCATATGTTTGGGGGACAGGCCCCACACCGCACAGGAGTTGTGGCGGGGTATAGAACAACAGACCGACGAGTGGTTGCTGCCGGTGAGCCTCAAGCCCGGCCTGGTGGTGTGCGATAATGGGCGAAATCTCGTTGCAGCTCTGGGACTAGCCAATTTGACGCACATCCCTTGCTTGGCGCATGTGCTGAATTTGGTGGTGCAGAAGTTCATTCACAACTACCCCGACATGTCAGAGCTGCTGCATAAAGTGCGGGCCGTCTGTTCGCGCTTCCGGCGTTCACATCCTGCTGCTGCTCGCCTGTCTGCGCTACAGCGTAACTTCGGCCTTCCCGCTCACCGCCTCATATGCGACGTGCCCACCAGGTGGAACTCCACCTTGCACATGCTGGACAGACTGTGCGAGCAGCAGCAGGCCATAGTGGAGTTTCAGCTGCAGCACGCACGGGTCAGTCGCACTACAGAACAGCACCACTTCACCACCAATGACTGGGCCTCCATGCGAGACCTGTGTGCCCTGTTGCGCTGTTTCGAGTACTCCACCAACATGGCCAGTGGCGATGACGCCGTTATCAGCGTTACAATACCACTTCTATGTCTCCTTGAGAAAACACTTAGGGCGATGATGCAAGAGGAGGTGGCCCAGGAGGAGGAGGAGGAGGAGGAGGAAGAGGGGTCATTTTTAGCACTTTCAGGCCAGTCTCTTCGAAGTGACTCAGAGGGAGGTTTTTGGCAACAGCAGAGGCCAGGTACAAATGTGGCCAGACAGGGCCCACTACTGGAGGACGAGGAGGACGAGGATGAGGAGGAGGTGGAGGAGGATGAGGATGAAGCATGGTCACAGCGGGGTGGCACCCAACGCAGCTCGGGTCCATCACTGGTGCGTGGCTGGGGGGAAAGGCAGGACGATGACGATACGCCTCCCACAGAGGACAGCTTGTCCTTACCCCTGGGCAGCCTGGCACACATGAGCAACTACATGCTGCAGTGCCTGCGCAACGACAGCAGAGTTGCCCACATTTTAACCTGTGCGGACTACTGGGTTGCCACCCTGCTGGATCCACGCTACAAAGACAATGTGCCCACCTTACTTCCTGCACTGGAGCGTGATAGGAAGATGCGCGAGTACAAGCGCACGTTGGTAGACGCGCTACTGAGAGCATTCCCAAATGTCACAGGGGAACAAGTGGAAGCCCAAGGCCAAGGCAGAGGAGGAGCAAGAGGTCGCCAAGGCAGCTGTGTCAATGCCAGCTCCTCTGAGGGCAGGGTTAGCATGGCAGAGATGTGGAAAACTTTTGTCAACACGCCACAGCTAACTGCACCACCACCTGATACGCAACGTGTTAGCAGGAGGCAACATTTCACTAACATGGTGGAACAGTACATGTGCACACCCCTCCACGTACTGACTGATGGTTCGGCCCCATTCAACTTCTGGGTCTCTAAATTGTCCACGTGGCCAGAGTTAGCCTTTTATGCCTTGGAGGTGCTGGCCTGCCCGGCGGCCAGCGTTTTGTCTGAACGTGTATTCAGCACGGCAGGGGGCGTCATTACAGACAAACGCAGCCGCCTGTCTACAGCCAATGTGGACAAGCTGACGTTCATAAAAATGAACCAGGCATGGATCCCACAGGATCTGTCCGTCCCTTGTCCAGATTAGACATTAACTACCTCCCCTTAACCATATATTATTGGACTCCAGGGCACTTCCTCATTCAATCCTATTTTTATTTTCATTTTACCATTATATTGCGAGGCTACCCAAAGTTGAATGAACCTCTCCTCTGTCTGGGTGCCGGGGCCTAAATATATGCCAATGGACTGTTCCAATGTTGGGTGACGTGAAGCCTGATTCTCTGCTATGACATGCAGACTGATTCTCTGCTGACATGAAGCCAGATCCTCTGTTACGGGACCTCTCTCCTCTGCCTGTGTGCTGGGCCTAAATTTATGAAAATGGACTCTTACAGTGGTGGGTGACGTGAAGCCTGATTCTCTGCTATGACATGCAGACTAATTCTCTGCTGACATGAAGCCAGATTGTCTGTTACGGGACCTCTCTCCTCTGCCTGGGTGCTGGGCCTAAATATATGCCAATGGACTGTTGCAGTGGTGGCTGACGTGAAGCCTGATTCTCTGCTATGATATGAAGACTGATTCTCTGCTGACATGAAGCCAGATTGTCTGTTACGGGACCTCTCTCCTCTGCCTGGGTGCTGGGCCTAAATATATGCCAATGGACTGTTGCAGTGGTGGCTGACGTGAAGCCTCATTCTCTGCTATGACATGCAGACTGATTCTCTGCTGACATGAAGCC
Organism: Bufo gargarizans; assembly: GCF_014858855.1. NCBI lineage: Eukaryota > Metazoa > Chordata > Amphibia > Anura > Bufonidae > Bufo > Bufo gargarizans. Next base: position 192,437,979 of record NC_058086.1, read on the forward strand.
AGATTGTCTGTTACGGGACCTCTCTCCTCTGCCTGGGTGCTGGGTAGTGTTGAGCGCGAATATTCGAAAAGCAAATTTTTTTCGCGAATATCGCAACTTCGCGATTTCGCGAATATTTCGAATATAGTGCTATATATTCGTAAAAACGAATATTCGTTTTTTGTTTTTCCCCCCCCCCCCACAAAATTACAGTACACATATAATTGATTGTTTCCCAAAGGTCCAACAGCTCAGATCTTACTCGCATTGCCTAGAAAGTGATTGAGGCGCGAATCTTCGTAAGGCGATTTTATTAGCGCACATGCGAATATCGGCACGTCCCAGAACAGAGGCAAAGGGCTTTGCATTCATACATTAGTGAATTGAGTTGCGAATCTTCGTAAGGCGATTTTATTAGCGCACATGCGAATATCTACACTTGTCTCAGAACAGAGGCAAAGGGCTTTGCATTCATACATTAGTGATTGAATTGAGCTGCGAATCTTCGTAAGGCGATTTTATTAACGCAAATGCAAATATCTACACTTGTCCCCAGAACAGAGAGGCAAAGGCCTGTGCATTCATATAGTATAGCACCATATTCGCGAATACGTAGAACTTCGTAAAATTCGATTTACGAATATTCGTATTTTTTATTTTACTTTCCACCTTACAGATTACATTGATCTGTACTCTGTCAACTACTGTCATCACCCCCCACTGTATCTCGATTGATTCCCAAAAGTCTCACATTCCCTAGAAAGTGATTGAGGTGCGAATCTTCATAAGGCGATTTTATTAGCGCACATGCGAATATCTACACTTGTCCCAGAACAGAGGCAAAGGGCATTGCATTCATACATTAGTGATTGAATTGAGTTGCGAATCTTCGTAAGGCGATTTTATTAACGCACATGCGAATATCTACACTTGTCCCCAGAACAGAGAGGCAAAGGCCTGTGCATTCATATAGTATAGCACCATATTCGCGAATATTTCGAACTTCGTAAAATTCGATTTACGAATATTCGTATTTTTTATTTTAGTTTCCACCTTACAGATTACATTGATCTGTACTCTGTCAACTACTGTCATCACCCCCCACTGTATCTCGATTGATTCCCAAAAGTCTCACATTGCCTAGAAAGTGATTGAGGTGCGAATCTTCGTAAGGCGATTTTATTAGCGCACATGCGAATATCTACACTTGTCCCAGAACAGAGGCAAAGGGCATTGCATTCATACATTAGTGATTGAATTGAGTTGCGAATCTTCGTAAGGCGATTTCATTAGCGCACATGTGAATTTTGCATAGCATATGTATTATGCGATGCGAAAATTCGAATTATCGCATATGCGAAATAATAACGAATTTGAATAATCGCGAATATTTTACGAATATTCTTTCGAATATTCGCGAAATTTCGCGAATTCGAATATGGGACATGCCGCTCAACACTAGTGCTGGGCCTAAATTTATGACAATGGACTGTTGCAGTGGTGGCTGACGTGAAGCCTGATTCTCTGCTATGACATGCAGACTGATTCTCTGCTGACATGAAGCCAGATTGTCTGTTACGGGACCTCTCTCCTCTGCCTGGGTGCTGGGCCTAAATATATGCCAATGGACTGTTGCAGTGGTGGCTGACGTGAAGCCTCATTCTCTGCTATGACATGCAGACTAATTCTCTGCTGACATGAAGCCAGATCCTCTGTTACGGGACCTCTCTCCTCTGCCTGGGTGCCGGGGCCTAAATATCTGAGAATGGACTGTTCCAGTGGTGGGTGACGGGAAGCCAGATTCTCTGCTATGGGACCTCTCTCCAATTGATTTTGGTTAATTTTTATTTATTTAATTTTTATTTTTATTCATTTCCCTATCCACATTTGTTTGCAGGGGATTTACCTACATGTTACTGCCTTTTGCAGCCCTCTAGCCCTTTCCTGGGCTGTTTTACAGCCTTTTTAGTGCCGAAAAGTTCGGGTCCCCATTGACTTCAATGGGGTTCGGGACGAAGTTCGGATCGGGTTCGGATCCCGAACCCAAACATTTTCGGGAAGTTCGGCCGAACTTCTCGAACCCGAACATCCAGGTGTTCGCTCAACTCTACTTGCCACCTATCCTAGTGCCAAATCCCAGAAGTCAAATAATGTTGTTCACATCCTGGTGACAAGTGCCAGTGACATCATAAGAAATTAGGAGGGAAAGGTTTCCCAACCTTCCACTTTAAACTAGTTCTTAATTTGTGCAGCGTTCCTTTGTTGTCTATCCTAAAGAAGCTCATACAAGTTCACAGAAAAGAGAACTAACCTGAAGCTGTAAGACTCCCAAGGGCTCCCCACAAGCACCAGGGTCTGTTTCCTCTGCACTTCCTATAGCAAAGCACCTGAACGCACACCTACACATAATTTTTTCTTGGGGTAGGGGTCATCAAAGGGAGCTATATTTCAGTCTCCAAATATGTTGCACAAATGTTGTTGAATAATATAAACTACTTGTGTGGAAGAATAAATAATACATTTCCCCCATAAATTAGCAAAACCTATGTAGGGGGAACTTTATTAAGACCAACGTTTCATACACCAGTCTTAATATAAAATGTGCACCGAAAATGCAAACCTACGCCAACTATGAGCACGTTTCTGGCATAAATAATAATAAATTTGTCGGGCAGTCAAAGACAACACACACCCTTTTTCTTAGCCCCATCCTATATGGACACCTTTGTAAAAAAATTAATAACATTTTTACACTAATTCATTTATTTTGTAGTGAAAATCATTTCTCCAATTGGTTTGGTATTTAGCTATCTTTTTTCTTTTTCCTTCTACAGCAGGCTGTTTTCAGTTGGTTTACAGAGAATCCATCATCTGACGGATTTTCTGTAACTCCTCCTGGCTCCACACGGGAGCGCACACTGTCTCTCACCCTCCCTCCCTCCCCCGATAGGATGGAAGAGCGGTGCAGACTGTCAGCTGTAACATACAGCTGAGAGTCTGCTTTAAACTGCAAACATAACCCCTTCCATGCCGTGGTCCTTAGGGACCTCAGTATGGAAGGGGCTAACCACCTGCTCTGCTGTGGCAGCGGCCTGATGCTTGAATGGCTAATGGTTTAATATGGGTAACATGCCCCCAACTCCATCCCCCCTGTTCAGTATGGACAGTTCATGATGGCCGAGCGGCAAGCTGTGCAAGTCACACACACCCTCCCCTTCAAGACGGCGCGGCAGTAAAAGAGCCCCCTCTACCCCCTGTTCAGGATTGCCGAGCAGAGACCCCTCCCCCCCTTTAGGATGGTGCGGCAGTCAAGACCCCCCTCCCCCATTCAGGATGGCCAAGGGGAGCAGAGTGTCAGCTGTAACACACAGCTGACAATCTGCTTGAAACAGCCGACATCGGTGCTGGCACCCATGTCGGCCGTTTAACCCCTTCCATGCCGCGGTCCTTAGGGCCCGCTGTATGGAAGGGGCTAACCATCGGGATGCTGCGCTGCTGTGGCAGCATCCTGATGGTTACCATGGCAACCGGGCGTCTGCATAGGCACCTGGTTTGCTATGGTATATCTCAGCCTGATCAGGCTAAGTGTACTTGAAAATACACTGCAATACACTCAGTGGTGTAGCTATCAGGGAAGCAGGGGAAACGACTGCTTCAGGGCACGAGCTTAGAAGGGGCCCCGAGGCAGTACTGAATGTTTTTATTAGATCTATAGGCTTCCCCTACCTACTGCTCTGCTGTACTTTACAGAAGCAGGTACTACATACAGCAGCAGCGCTGAAGCTCCTCCCACTGAAGGTCCTTGCGCAGGATAGAGTACAATTGCTGTCTCCTTCTCCTATGGCCGTTCTCACTCTGGGATCTGCAGTACTGGCACAGCACTTGCCAGTACTGTTTTTTGTTTTCTATTGGCTGGCAGCTTACTATGACACTTGCCGCCAGCCAATAGCAGAGCATCATGGGATCAAGCCCCATCCTCAGCTGTCTGCAGGAAAGGTAAGTGTCTGTGTGTAGAAATAGGTGTATAACTATGTTCTTGTGTGTGTATATGTGTATATATATATATATATATATATTTATTTATATATGTGATGAGCTCATGTATAAGTACGTCCATGTATGTGGTGACTGTGTATAAGTGCTTCCATGTATGTGGTGACTGCGCATAGGAGTGCTTCTATATATGTGGTGACTGCATGTATGAATGCGTCTATGTATGTGGTGAGCATGTGTATGAATGAGTCTATGAATGTGGTGACCGCGTGTATGAGTGCGTCTATGTATGTGGGGACCGTGTGTATTAGTGCGTCTATGTATGTGGTGAGCACGTGTATGAATGCATCCATGTATGTGGTGACTGTATATGAGTGTGTCCATGTAAGGGGTGAGCGCATCTATGTATGTATGTGGTGAGTGCATGTGTCAGTGTGTCCATGTATGGTGAGTAGGTGTATGACTGCGTCCATGTATGTGGTGAGTGCATGTATGAGTGCGTCCATGTATGTGGTAAACGCATGTATGAGTGCGTCCATGTATGTGGTGAGTGCATGTATGAGGGCATCCATGTATGTGGTGAGCGCATGTATGAGTGTGTCCATGTATGTGGTGAGTGTGTTTATGAGTGCATCCATGTATGTGGTGTGCGCATGTATGAGTGAGTCCATGTATGTGGTGACCGCGTGTATGAGTGCATCTATGTATGTGGTGAGTATGTGTATGAGTGTGTACATTAAGTTGGGGGGCCTATACAAAAATTTGCTGTGGGGCCCAGTCAGTTCTAGCTACGCCCCTGAGTAACCTATACAGTGTACTGCAGTGTATTATAGAGCCATCAGACCCACTGGGTCAAAAAAGTGTAAAAAGAAAGTAAAAAAGAAAAAAATAACTTCTTCCTATATCCGCACATATAATTGGTTAAAAATAAAAAAATACTAAACATGTTTGGTATCGCTGCGTCTATAATGGCCTGATCTATAGAAGAATCATGTTACTTTCCCTGCACGGTGAACGCCATAAAAAAAAACTATGATAGAATTGAAATTTTGCCCACCTTACTTCCTAAGAAATGGTATAAAAAGTGATCAAAAGAGTCATATGTACCCAAAGTTAGCACCAATCAAACTGTCACTTCATTCCACAAAATGAGAGCCTACCTACATATTAGGTATCTCCGTGTCTTTACGGCCTACTCTATAAAAATATTACATTATCTACCCAGTCAGGTAAACATTGTAAAAAATAAAAACTGTGCCAGAACAGCCATTTTTTTGTTAACTTGCCTCACAAAAAGAGTAATATATATATATATATATATATATATATATATATACTTATACACATACACACAAACAATGCACAACTACCTCTAGCAAAAGATTTATATACTGCAGGAGTAACCCAAATATATATATGACAATGGCAGTACATCAGGCCAAATATAAATATGGCAGCACTCTGTAAAAAGAAAAACACTTTTTTCACCTCTGTGGTCGCAACTAGGGATGAGCGAACTTGTGTTTCAAATTTGGTGTACAAGCTTCGGGTTATCTAAGAATTCCGTTATAAGAGCTGTCAGTAATGAGATCTATATCCTGCTTAGAACACCATGGTTCTGACTGTAGATCGCTGCACTAACGTTATCAGCAGAAATATCCGTTGTGTCTACAAATAATTGACTTTCTACAGAATGAAAAGTGAGAAATAAATCTGCTGATTACAGGCAGTAGCATACAAGTGGCTGCTAGCTGTGCTGTGTAACAGGATGTGGCGGTGGGGCAGCAGAGCTGTGTTGTGTAACAGGATGTGGGGGCGGGGCAGCAGAGCTGTGCTGTGTAACAGGATATGGGGGCGGGGCGTCAGAGCTGTGCTGTGTAACATGATATGGGGTCGGGGCAGTAGAGCTGTGCTGGTGCTTGTGAAATCCACAGGAACACCCACAGAGCCTCAGAAGAGATAACAGCAGTGAGCAAAAATCATATCAGAGCAATTCTGAGAGCATGTGAAGCAAAGCTGATACCAGCAATGTTATTATGTGCTGCATTACGGTAAGATATGGGGTTGTGAGGAATATGGATTAAAATTTACTGTCAGCCATGTCCTCACACCCACCATTTGCTGACAGATAGCAGAGGTAGTGAACTCCACAGGAGGGCCCTGCTTCAAAGCCCCAGCCATATCTCAGAGAATTCCTAGCAGGCCATATTCATTTACATTTCACATCTCCAGTCAGACAGCCCGGATCCTGCAGGAAAACCCCCAGCAGGAGGTATCAGCCCTTGCCAGGATCAATGATACCTTCCAGACATGTTGGCACCTACATTTTATAAGGAATTATGAATCGCAGGTGCAAACTGGATACATATTTGTGTCCCGGTGGCCACGATGTACGTGTCTATGGTCTTTGTTTGATGGGGGATGCCAGGGAAAAGAAATATCCATATCTCCCCACAAAAAACAAATAACGGTACCATGTTTGGACTCTAGTTGTAGCCGGAACCCAGGCGGATCAATTGGGCCCAGAACCATTTTTTCTGCGACATTCTGGTCTGGGGCTAGGAGCCCTAAGGTTTTTTTTGGGTCATTTGCTCCCAGCACCAGAGAAGGAGAGGTGGACCCTACCCATAGGCGGGGAGGGGAGCGGCCGGCTACAGGTCATAAGCCCATCCAAGCCAGAGGGCGGTGTCTTTCTCTGAAGAAGGGTCACATCATGTAATGTGTTTAGAGGAACCCAGGAACTAGTTGATATCACGGCCCTTCATGTGACTACAGGAAAGAACACCTCACAACACAAAGGAACTTTCATCTTACCCGGTAACTGACTTTTACTCTGCTTAACCCTGTTGTACCCATATAACCTGTATCTGTAACCTCAGACCACTGTATATTGTCCCTGTGTATATTGGGTTATATTTAGAGTGCCCTTACGGAAATTAAATATATAATTTAATCTTGTGCTATCTTGTATCTCGATCACAAATCCCCACGTCCGTGTTTTTCGGCCTAGTTGTAAGCTACCGCGGGTTGGTTTCTCACCCTATATAATCCCGTTAGCGGACCGGGCTTATATCAAACGAGAAGCTGGTGGCAGATACACGGGGTGAGGCAGCGCTGTTTTCACTGCGGCAGTGAAAAGGCTCTCAGCTTGTTGCCTCTCTGTGCCCGCGTGGACAGGAGGCGTCTGTGTGAACTGTACCAAGCTGACCTTACCTGCTCCTCTGGAGGGCGTAATGTCACGTTTTTGGTAACCCGTGACCATACCGCATCTCGGGAGCTCGACGTAGGCGACGTCAAGCGGGCACGAGGCGTGGTATTCGTCACAGGGGTTATTGGTTTTTAGTGCACAAAGGTGTCCACAGCCTTTAAGTTATCAGGGAAGAATAGAAACAGGGGGGAAAAAAACTACATACAGTGTAGATATGTTAGAATGGTTTTCCTAGAAAAACTCCCCATAGGAGAAAACGTTCTGCATAACAACTTGCAGTATTAATATATTAAAAGGACATCTAAAACCAATACGCTAAGAGACCTTTATGACAGTGTTTACGCCACTATTGTGGTGTAAAAAAGTCACAAATTATGGCGCAGACTATAATTGCACAATAATTTGTGACTTTTAACTTATCGAGGAAAGTGGACGGGCTTAGCAGCTGGCGTGGCCTACCACGACCCTGAGCATTTACTATAGTTTACACAAGAAGTGATAGTTCCCTATGGTATGTCCAGGGCAGAAATCTGAGGGGGTGGAGCATGACACCAAAGATAGAAGTCATGCTCCGCCCCATCAAACCCTGCACTAGGCATAACACAATTTTCCTGTAGTGTTCTTTAAACAAAACATGTAAAACTAACATAAATCAACACCATTTGTAAATATATATTCGTTTTGTTTGAGATGATGTAAGATGACAAGAAAATGGTGTTCAATTCCCATCTGTACTGAAAGCCTCAGGTATTTCAGTCTTCATACTTAATAAACTCTTGCTAATTATTCTTGCATGTGCCAGTACAAAATATTACTCTACCGCTTTGATAAAACTATAATTATAGAACATCGCCATATGGCACATACTTCCTAAAATGACTGCTGACATTGAATATATTTTCACTGGCAAAAATGTATAAGAAATGGGAGATATGTTTACTGTCTTTGACATATATGTTAATGTGTGTGATTTTGAGGAAATATTACCCAAGCCAAGAACTATTTTCCTAATTATCAGTCATCAGCTTAAAGGAGTTTTCTAGCCTGAAATAAAATTAGTGGCAATGGGTTTTTAAAACATAAAACCAAAAAAAAGAAAAAAAAAACATAAATGGCCTAGAGGGCATTTCAAAGAATTTATGGCTTGTCAAGATGCTAATAGAAAGTTGAGGATCTGGGATTCAGTTATGTTTTTTTTAATGTTTTGAAGCCACTCCAAGCCCTGGAAATTCCCTTGAAGGTGTTCACCTTCACAGCCAATATTTTGTTTATGGATCGAGTGCATCAGAACAATAAAGAAACTTTCCAAATATTCTTGATTAAGGCCACTATTACACTCGCGTTTTGGGTGGATCCATCATGGATCTGCAAAAACATATCCATTACAATAATACAACCTCATGCATCCATCATGAACGGATCCGTTTGTATCATCTGTAACATAGCCAGGATGGCCGTTTTCTATTGTGCCAGATTGTGTGTCCTAGAAAACGGATTTGTCCCCATTGACTTACATTGTGTGTCAGGACGGATCCGTTTGGCTCAGTTTCGTCAAGCGGACAGCAAAACGCTGCAGGCAGCGTTTTGGTGTCCGCTTCCAAAGCGGAATGGACACGGAACGGAGGCAAACTGATGCACTCTGAGCGGATCCTTTTCCATTCAGAATGCATTAGGGCTGAACTGATCTGTTTTGGACCGCGTGTGAGAGCCCTGAACGCCAGTGTGAAAGTAGCTTAAGATTGTCCTTATTCTTTGTCTACAGCTCGCATGAAGATCTGTTTATATGTCACTAGAGATGAGGAAAGTTCTTAAAAATTTGCTTTGGCAGCTTTGCCGATTCGAATTAAAAATAAAATAAAATTTGGTTTGTGACAAATTACTTCGTCAAGAAGTATAATTTTTGTAAGCAACGGGTGCAATGACAGAGATCTGCCCCATGACATTTATGGTATATCCTGATGTGCCATAAATATTTGGATGGGAATACCTCTCGAATTTTCCTCTTGGCTCCACATATCCTGGGAAGCATGGTGCAAGATGACTTGCTATGAAAAAAAGATGATTTCTGTTGGGAGTTGTTTATGCTATATGTTTCTATATGTGGTCACCCAGTGGTTCATATATGTATTTCAGACTGCCTGTTGAGGATATTCCTAGCCATGTTGTCACTAAGTAGCAAATTTGTATCGTGAGAAATTGGTGTTCTTAAAATTCATAAAACGGTAATGGTTATGGCACCTGTAGAAACCGTACAAAAGCAGTAAATATAAGGAGCATAAAACTTTATAATGGCCACGCAATGAGCTCTCAAACACTATGGTATAGCCAATTTTAAAGGGGTTGTCCAGGCTTTTACTACTGATGACCTACTTCAGGATAGGTCATCAATATCAGATCGGCGGGGGTCCGACACCCGGCACCCCCACCGATCAGCTGTATGAGGAGACGGCGCACACTGTGAGTGTTGTCTCCTCATACAGCTGATCGGCAGGGGTGCCGGGTGTCAGACCTCCGCCGATCTGATATTGATGACCTATCCTGTGGATAGGTCATTATTAGTAAAAGCCCGGACAACCCCTCGTTTTGGATTAGTGTTGAGCGAATTTTGTTGTGCCTCATGGTAGTGAAATTATTTTCCCTGAATGGCGGTAAAAAACTAAGGAAATTATACTTACCTCATTCATTTGCTCACGACAGGCCGGGCGCTGCCATCTTGATTGAAGATGTCACACGAAATACAGTGTGCGGTGACATATGACGTCACCACGCCAGCCGACGTGATGACTTCATCACGGGCTGCCAAGATTTCACGCTAGATCAAGATGGTGGCAGCCGGCTCTTCGTGACAAAATGGATAAGGTAAGTATGATTTTTATTTTTTTATTTTTATTTTTTATTTTACACTGTGTTATTACTGTCAGATGCCATGATAATATATGAACGTGGCATCTGAGGGGTACAATGGTGCCGCTCCCTGTCATTGCACCTACTACTTACAAAGAAATGCGGTTCGTGACTAAGTAATTCATCACAAAGCAAATTTTTTGTAAAATTCAGCAAAGCAGCCAAATCAATTTTTTAATACTTCACTCATCGCTATTTTGGATATTTTCATTAAACATCATGAGTAGTGTTGATCACGAATATTCGAATGTCAAATTTTTATCGCGAATATAGGTACTTCGAAAATTCGTGAATATTTCAAATATAGTAACATATATTCAGAATTTTTTTTATCTTTACACTCCCTGCTTCTAGCTTATGGGCCAAAAAGAAGGCTGCATTATACTTAGCCAAAGAAGATTATAGCACTATATTAGCTAAATTGCTCTATATTAGTTTTTTTTTTTCGAATATTCGCTATATTGCTATAACTTTGTTTTTTCGAATATTCGTAATATTCTAAAACAAGAATATATAGCAATATAGCGAATATTCAAAAAAAAACAAATATAGAGCAATTTAGCTAATATAGTGCTATAATCTTTTTTTTTAATAGTTGTAATTTTTTTCCAATCTGAACTTCAGATGATAAAAAAATTACAACTATTAGACAAAGAAGATTATAGCACTATATTAGCTAAAAAAACTAAGTTATAGAAATATAGCGAATATTCGAGAAAAAAACTAATATAGAGCAATTTAGCTAATATAGTGCTATATATATATTATTTGTCTAAATTTGAAAAATTCGCAATATAAATTGAAAATTCGCATATTACACGATCATTACCTTGCCGATCTTTCGAGTAAAAAAATCGTAGAATATAACGAATATTCGAATTTGCGAATATTCGACGAATATTCTACAAAATATTTAAAAAATATTGCGAATTCGAATATGACCCCTGCCGCTAATCACTAATCACGAGGCGTGGGGCTGATGTCTTTCAGATGGTGCTGCATGTAGGGTTATAGCCAAGAGTATTAAATATATAAACCAAACTTTATCCTAGTGTGAACTCGAGTCAAAGTCAACCAAAAAAGTCCACGAT